>NC_026008.2:37366130-37432473 GCF_000442705.2 Elaeis guineensis | reverse complement strand
TACAGTTCCTCACTTGTCCGCGCCATTAATGATGGCGCCATACCGTGCTCCACTATATATACCGGGGAAGGCAACAGTGCAAGGGATCGATCCGCTCCGTCTCTCCCACATACGCAGGCTCGCTCCTCTCTCTCTCTCCCTCTCTCTTTCTCAGAGCTCTCTGTCTGCATTTCACTGTTGCCCAGTCACCTCTCTGACCTTGACCGTCGGAGGGTCCCCGCCGGAGCCGCCTCCGGTCAGTGCGGACTTCCTTTTTGCAGGTGCACGCTTCCCGGCGATCGGGGCGACGAGGCGATTGGCCGCAACAGATTGGCGTGCCAGGAAGGGGAGCAGCATGACAAAGACAAGAGCTCAACGATCGAGAGTCACCGGGTCGGCTAGGCGCTCTTCCCGCCGGGAAGATGCCTCCCCGCCCCCACCGGCGGCGGAGCCTAGCTCTCCGCGCCCTGCAGTGACCACGGAGGCCCAAATTGCGGCCATCGTACGGCAGATGACCGTACTGACCGACGCAGTCAAAAGCCTCCAGCAACAACCGGCGGCCCGACCTATGCCTTCCAGGAGCAGCCGCCGACGGCCGCGGCCGACCCCTGTCGCCTCCATGCGAGCGCTCCCCAACAGCGCTCCCACGGAGAGGAGGAGGGGCGACCACGGCGGCGACGACCGGACGGTCCCAGCGGCCCTCTCCTTCCCCGTTGGAACGGGCGAGGAAGGAAAAGCCGGCCGCGCACACCGTCGGCCTCTCTTTCAGAATCCTCCGGAGGCTCCACCCCTGGGGTCTCCCAGCATCGACGAGCGGACGACTACGAGCGACGGTTCGAGGAGATCGACCGCCGACTCGCCCAACTGCAGATGGACGGCCAGAAGTCTTCGAACGACGTCGACTTCCAGACCGCCCAGCCTCTCTCTCGACTGGTCCTCGATGAACCGATTCCCAGTCTGTTCAAAATGCCGAACGTGGAGCCATACGACGGGCTCCACCGACCCAGTCGACCACTTCGAGAGCTATAAAGCTCTCATGACGATTCAAGGGGCAACCGACGCTCTTTTTTGCATCGGCTTCCCCGCCACACTTCGCAAGGCTGCCAGGGCTTGGTACTCCGATCTTCGATCGGGCAGTATCCATTCCTTCGCGCAGCTCGAGCACTCGTTCGTGGCCCATTTCAGCACCAGCCGAAAGCCGCCGCGAACGTCGGATAGCCTTTTCTCCCTCAAGCAGGGGGGAAAACGAGACGCTCCGACACTTCGTGGGCGCGATTCAACGCGGCCACGCTCGAGGTCCGGGACCTCAACGAGGACATGGCGGTTTCAGCCATGAAGCGGGGCCTGAGGTCGTCCCGATTTACTTATTCTCTGGACAAGACCCTCCCCCGAACATACGCCGAGCTACTGGAGCACGCATACAAGTATATGCGCGCGGACGAAGGAGCGTCCGACCGACGCTTGGTCGAGCCCAGAGGTCCGAAGGAGAAGCGAAGAAAAGGTCGGGAGCCCGCCGAACCAAGCAGGCCTCCGACCAATAGTCGGCTTTCTCCACCCCGACAGATCCAAAAATCACCCCGCCGACAGACTCCGAGGCCGGTGCGTCCCAGGTATGACTCCTACACCCTCTCTCCGCTCCCCGTGCGCAGATCTTGATGGAGATCGAAGGGGAAGAATACCTGCGACGGCCTCCGCCTCTGAAGGCAAAGGGCCTCGACCATCGGAAGTACTGCCGGTTCCATCGGAGCCACGGCCACGACACCGAGCGATGCATCCAGTTGAAGGATGTGATCGAAATCTCATCCGCCGGGGGTATCTCGGCAAATTTCGAAAGGGTCCGCCGACCCGACCGACTGGCCGATCGACGCCCCCAGCCGACTGAAGAGGCGCCGACTAACCAGCCGACGGCTGGAGTCATCAACATGATCTCCAAGCGGCTGGGATCGGGGGACGGTCTACAGGGGGGGAGCCGACGAAAAAGCCGCGCCCGGACGACGTGATTACCTTCTCAGAAGGCGACGTTCGGGGCATCCAGACTCCCCACGACGACGCTGTTGTTGTGTCGGCGACAATAGCCAATTATGATGTAAAACGAATTTTTGTTGATAATGGAAGTTCGACAAATGTTTTGTTTTACTCGACCTTCTTCCGAATGCGACTACCGACTGATCGACTTAGTAGGGTCTCCACCCCCTTGATCGGCTTTGCCGGAGACACCGTCACGACAGAAGGAGAAATCACCCTGCCCGTGACGGTCGGGTACCGAACCACGGCAAAGCACAGTCTCCCTCATTTTCGCGGTCGTCCAAGTTCCTTCGGCCTACAACGCCATACTCGGGCGACCCGGATTGAACGCCCTCAGGGCGATCGTCTCGACGTACCATCTCCTTGTTCGATTTCCGACCAAAAATGGAGTCGGGGAGATGCGCGGAGATCAACAGCTCGCCCGACGATGCTTCCAAATCTCCGTCCAAAACGACGAGACAAAGGATCCCCTGACAATCGACAAACTAGATCAACGGGAAGAGGAAGAGCGGGGTTTGCCGGTCGAGCAGCTCGAGGCGATCCCGATAGGAGAAAATCCCGACAGAAAAGTTTGGGTCGGGTCTCAATTGCCCGACACCGAACGCCACCGACTGGCGGAGCTGCTGACGGCCAACGCCGACATATTCGCATGGTCGGCAGCAGATATGTCGGGCATCCCTCCAGAAACAATTACTCACCGACTCAACATCGACCCGACAATGAAGCCGGTGAGGCAGAAGAAAAGGTCCTTCGCCCCAGAAAGGCAGAAGGCCATTGACGAAGAAGTGGACAAGCTGCTCGAAGCAGGCTTCATTCGGGAATCCACGTATCCCGATTGGCTCGCCAATGTCGTCATGGTCAAGAAAGCCAACGGGAAATGGAGGATCTGCATCGACTATACCGACCTCAACCGAGCATGCCCGAAGGATAGCTTTCCACTCCCGAAGATCGACCAGCTGGTAGATGCGACGTCCGGATTTCGACTGCTCAGCTTCATGGACGCCTTCGCCGGGTACAATCAGATCCGGATGGCGCCTGAAGACGAGGAGCACACCGCGTTCGTGACCCCCAAGGGCCTCTACTGTTATCGGGTGATGCCCTTTGGATTGAAGAATGCCGGCGCCACCTACCAGCGACTCGTCAATAAGGTCTTCAAAGACCAGATCGGGCGTAACATGGAGGTATACGTGGACGACATGCTGGTAAAGAGCACGCAGATCCCGGACCATGTTCAAGATCTCAAGGAGACCTTCCGCACCCTTCGACGACACCGAATGAAGCTCAACCCGACCAAATGCGCTTTCGGGGTGACCTCAGGGAAGTTCCTCGGATTCCTCGTTTCTCAGAGAGGGATCGAGGCCAACCCTGAGAAGATAAAGGCAATCCTCGACATGCGTCGTCCGAACGCCAAGAAGGAGGTCCAACAGCTGAACGGAAGAATCGTCGCTCTTAGCCGATTCATTTCCCGATCAGCTGAAAGGTGCCTCCCGTTCTTCAAGACCCTGCGCCAGGCGAACGGTTTCTCTTGGTCGGATGAGTGCGAACAGGCCTTTGAAGACCTGAAAAGGTACTTGGCTTCCCCGCCGCTGCTCGTGAAGCCGCAGGTCGGGGAGACCTTGTATCTCTATTTGGCCACGTCTCTCGAGGCGATTAGTTCGGTGCTCGTTCGGGAAAATGAGTGCCGAACCCATCAGCCCATCTACTACACCAGCAAAGTGCTCCACGGCGCCGAAGCCAGATACTCAGAGACGGAAAAGATGGTTTTCGCCCTGACCGTCTCCGCGCAACGGCTCCGACCATACTTCCAGGCCCACGCCATCGTGGTACTCACCAACCAGCCCCTGAGGGCCGTACTGCGCCGACCCGACACATCCGGACGACTCGCTAAGTGGGCGATGAAGCTTAGCGAGTTCGACATTCAGTACCGACCGAGGCCTGCCTTGAAGGCTCAGGTCTTGGCCGACTTCATCGCTAAATGCCCGACGACCGACCGAAGGTCGGGAGCTGAAGGCCCGGGACGAGATTCGGTCTCTGAGCCAGACCCGATCTCCACCTGGGTACTCCACATCGACGGAGCCTCCAACGCTCAGGGAAGCGGGGCCGGGCTCCTACTCACGAATTCGGATGGGGTAGTCACCGAATACGCCCTCCGGTTCGACTTTAAGGCCTCCAACAATCAAGCCGAATACGAGGCACTCCTCGCGGGCTTGAGGATGGCGAAGGAACTGGGCGTCGACAGCCTCCGGGCATTCTCCGACTCTCAGCTGATCGTGGGGCAGGTCAAGGGCGACTTCGAGGCGTGAGATCCGACCATGATCAAGTATCTTTAGAAGGTAAAGGATCTCGTGGCCCGCCTCGAGCATTTCGAGATCTCCCACATCCCCAGGACGGAGAACGCCCGTGCCGATGCTCTCTCCAGATTGGCAACGTCGGCCTATGATTCTTTGGGTCGGACGTTTGTCGAAAACCTCCAACAGCCGAGCATCGATCGGGTCGAAGAAGTACAGCAGCTAACGTCTGAACCAAGTTGGATGGACCCGATCGTCCGGTACCTGTCCGACGGGACCAGTCCCGAAGATCCCGCGGAGGCCAAGCGACTCCGATGGTCGGCATCGCAATATGTGATCATGGACGGCCGACTCTACAAGAGATCGTTCTCCCTCCCTCTGCTCAGGTGCTTGGGACCGACCGACGCTGACTACGCTCTCCGAGAGGTTCACGAAGGAATTTGTGAGAATCACTTGGGGGGCAAGTCCTTAGCCTTCAAGGTCTTGCGACAGGGCTACTACTGGCCGACCATGAGGAAGGATGCGGCAGAGTTGGTCCGAAGGTGCGAGCCATGCCAGAAGTATGCCAATATTCAGCACCAACCGGCCAGCCAAATCACTCCCATTGTCGCTCCATGGCCCTTCGCTCAGTGGGGAGTCGATATTCTCGGCCCCTTCCCACCGGCGTCAGGCCAGAGGAAGTTCATCGTTGTCGCCATCGACTACTTCACGAAGTGGGTCGAGGCCGAGCCCTTGGCGCAGATCACCGAGCGGAAGATGGAGGACTTCATCCAAAAGTCCATCATCTTCAGGTTCGGATTGCCGCACACCATCATCACTGACAACGGACGGCAATTCGACAACCAAGACTTCAAGGACTTCTGCGCCAGGTTCCACATCCGTCATCGACTAACTTCAGTCGGGCACCCACAGTCCAACGGCGAGGTTGAGGTGACGAACCGAACCCTGCTCCATGGACTCAAGACCTGACTGAACGAAGCCAAAGGTCTCTGGGTCGACGAGCTGGGCTCCGTCCTATGGGCTTACCGAACGACCCCCCGTGTCCCGACCGGGGAGTCGCCGTTCAGTTTGGCCTACGGGACAGAGGCTATGATCCCGCTCGAGATTGGCCTGCCGTCTTCAAGGGTCGAGCAGTACCACGAGCCGGACAACTCCGAAAGCCGGAGGGCCGACCTAGACCTTCTCCCCGAACTGCGAAATAAGGCTCAAATCCGAATGGCCTCATATCGACAGAGGGTCGCCCGGTACTACAACGCTAAGGTCAGACCAAAGCTCTTCAGGCCTGGCGACCTAGTCTTGAGGAAGGCGGAAGTGTCGAATCCCTTGGACCAAGGGAAGTTGGCTCCCAACTGGGAAGGACCCTACAAGGTTGCTGACACCTTCGGGCCGAGGGCCTACCGGCTGGAGACCCTTGAGGAGAAGCCCATTCCCTGGACTTGGAACGCCGACAACTTGAAGCTGTATTACCAGTGAATTTTGTGGTTGGAATACAAGTTCAGTTTTAAATTTCGGAGTCCTGATCCTTCGACGTTCAACAATCCATCAGCCCCTTACCAGGACCGATGCACCTACGGGAGTCGATACTCCTTCGACGTTCAACGACCCATCGGCCCCTTACCAGGACCGATGCACCTACGGGAGTCGATACTCCTTCGACGTTCAACGACCCATCGGCCCCTTACCAGGACCGATGCACCTACGGGAGTCGATACTCCTTCGACGTTCAACGATCCATCGGCCCCTTACCAGGACCGATGCACCTACGGGAGTCGATACTCCTTCGACGTTCAACGATCCATCGGCCCCTTACCAGGACCGATGCACCTACGGGAGTCGATACTCCTTCGACGTTCAACGATCCATCGGCCCCTTACCAGGACCGATGCACCTACGGGAGTCGATACTCCTTCGACGTTCAACGAACCATCGGCCCCTTACCAGAACCGATGCACCTACGGGAGTCGATACTCCTTCGACGTTCAACGATCCATCGGCCCCTTACCAGGACCGATGCACCTACGGGAGTCGACAGCCCACGCGATTGTTGTCGCGACTTCCGACCAGGCTGCGGCCGGTCGAGGGATATTCGGCTTACCATCGTTTTCACACAACGCGACCTTAGTCGCACCCACAGCTTCCCGACCGATTGACGGTCGGTCGAACGACATCCGGCTTGCTACCATATGTCGGACGACACAGAACCCGACGCAAGAGCTTGGGGATCTGACTTACTATCGCTCCCCCGACACTGCGCCGGTCGATGTTCGACTGAACGCATCTACGGAAGTCCGACTACCGAACCTTTACCAGGTTCGGTCGGCTCCCGACTTAACAGATGCGCCCGACCGGCGACTTCAACTATTGGAAGCCGACCTAAAGTCGGGACACAAGCTACTTCGGAGCTGTGCAAGTCGGTTAAGTCCTACCGACTTACCCGAGTTGGCGACTTCTCTAAGTTGGTAACTAGGGTTCGACATTACAGCAATAAGAGACATTTCAAACAAAAGACACAAGAAAAGACAATTTCATTCATTGATCGAAGAAAATTACAAAGTCGGGCCGAAGCCCGATTACACGTATTTTCAAAAAGAAACAAAAAGAAGACGGTCGGCTGGATCGATCATTCGTCCTGGTTGATCTCTTCGACCGACGGAGGATCGGGAAGGATCGGCGTCTCGACCGTGAGCGGTGCTGGGTCAACGGCAGAAGGATGTCCTTCAGTCGGCAAGGGACCTTCGGTCGGCTCCTGCTCCGGGATGGCTTCCTCCGCTGGGATGACGCCTCCCGACAGCTGGTCGGCCTCCTCTTCGGCTCCCTCCTCTTCGGCGAGTAGCGGGACGACTCGACTGACGTCCACCTCCGGGTACAAGGCATGGACGGCATCCCGACCGTCCTCGAACCCGACCCGGTAGGAGGCGAAGCCCGACTCGAGCATCTCCTCCTTGTACCGGTCGGAGGCCCGGAAGTTCTCAACCGCACGATCGGCCGACTCCCTCGCCGACCGTGCCTCGTCCTCAGTGTGGGCCAGCTCCTCCCTCGCCAACTCCGCCTCGGCCCTAGCAATTTCGGCGTCGATCTGGGCGATGGACAACTCCTCTTCGGCTTCCGCGAGCTTCCCCAGGCTGACCCGAAGTTGCTCGCATTCCCCTTGGAGTTCGGAGGTGGCACCGTCCCGTTCGCGTCGAAGACGACGCACGGCCCGACCTTTGTGCTTGGCCTCCTTCTTGGCCGACTTCAGTTCGGCCATAAGCCGGGAGACCTCGTCCGTCAACTTGGCCTCCCGGTCGGCCGACTCCTGCAGTTGGTCGACCAGCCTCGCTCGGTCGGCCTCGGCCGCCGCCGACCTTTCTTTAAAGGCTGCCCGAACGTCGCCGAACCTTCGGTATCCGGCCTCCAGCTCGGACATGGTGAAGATCAGCTGCCGACGGAAAAAAAAAGCTTCGTCAGAATTATGCGGCAAGCAAAAATTCTTCTAAGGAAAAAGGTGACGCGGAGCTTACCTCCACCATTGTCGGGTAGAACCGCGACAGCATCTCGGTCACCTGCCGAGACCGCAACGACTGCACGTCGGTAGGGAGGAGGATCCCCTGGCACAACCTCCTCGCAAGGTTGTGGTCGGCCAAGGCCGATGCACCCTCAGGGTAGTATGCGCTGGGGGGCATTGATCTCTCCTCCTCCGAGGGCTCCATCGGGGCTTTCCCCCGATCAGCTGCCCCGACCGATGGGGCTGGCAGCGATGGGACGCTGGAGTTCGACCCGACGCCCCCCGTTGCGCCAGCGGACGCCTCCGGACGACGTTCGGCTTCCCGAACGTTATCCGGCTCCACCCGCGGCGGCGAAGCCGCCGACACTCCTTCGGCCACTTCCTCGGTCGGCCTCTCTTCGACTTGGACAGTCGGAGCCGCGAGGGCTATGATCGGCTCCGACCCCTCGGTCGCCGACGCTTCCACGGTCGGCGGGACTGGGGTTGGTCTCTTGGAAGGGCGCGAAGGGCCAGCCCCCGACGCTGGCCTCTTCCTCGCGGCGGCAAACTGACGAATCTCGGCATCGGTCGGCCTCATCCTCGGCGGTGTCCCTGCAAAACCGACCAGTGTCAAAGGCCGGACCAGAACTACCCTAAAGCCGAACAAAAAGAAAAGCTGGGGGATCGGGCGATACCTATTCGGGGGACCAGACTCAGGCCGGCATCATAGAGAGCTTGCTCGGTAACAAGCTCCCTCTGCTTCGGGACCGACATGTCTTTGAGTCGGTGGAAGTCCTCCCGGTCGTCCGCATCGACCCGACTGTTGTCGTTGGCCTCAATTCGGGGTACACCCCAGCGGGAAGGAAAGCCCCAAGAAGAAGAAGAAGAAACGAAAAAGAACTGGTTCTTCCATCCATGAATGGACGATGGAAGACCGGTTATGAAAGCAAGACCCTTCCGGGGGTTGAAGAGCCACCACCCTCGGGCCTTAGGGTGGGGTCGGAGCACAAAAAATGCCCGGAAGAGGGAAACGCGAGGGTTGGTCGGCAAAAGCTGACACAACAACGCGAAGGAGATTATCAGACGAACAGAGTTCGGCGCCAGCTGCGTCGGACAGAGTCCGTAGTAATCAAGCAGATTTCGGACGAACTCCGGAATCGGGAGCCGAAGACCCGCGCGAAGGTCTTCGACATATAGCGCCAGGTCGCCAGGCGGAGGGTTGTTGACCCGACCGCCGGCCCCTGGAGCGGAGAGCCGAAACTGCTCCGGGATGCGATAGTGCTCCCGAAGCTGATCGACATTCGGCCCCGAAAGCGAGGAAGCCTCATCTTCCGGAGCCGATCGAGAGTCGTCGGTCGGGTTCCCCGACCGAGCTCCCCGGGTCGGTTTCCTGGTCATTATGCAGGAACCAAAAGAGCAGAAAGGGAAGAAGAAGGAGAAGAGGAGACCACGAACCCGATGGACCCTCCGGAAGTGGAGAAGAGCTCTGCCCGCGACGACCGAGAAATCGCCCGGACAGAGTTTCCCCCAGCAAATGGCGAGTGTGGGTCCTGGGTCCGGGAGGTCCTATATATATAGGGCCGACCGACGGCCGAGATGCTCCCACGCCGACCAAAGACCTCCAGATGCGCGACGCGTGGCGCCCGCCGGTTGGCTGAGGATTCGGCGCGCTTCGTCCCGGGACGCCCGCACCGCCCTCATTAAATGCCGGAGCGGACGCCGGCCAACCACCATGACACGCGGCGCGCGGGGGTTGGCTCCGCAGTCGGCCGCCTGCGTCGGTCCGCGTTCCCGATGGGACGCCTCACCCGTGATCGGCGCCGAATATCCGATCGACTGACGCCGTATCGTCCGGCGCCCGACCTTCTGACACCGACGTGACGACTGACGACGACAAGACGTGGCGTCTGACACCTGACGCCGGCACGACTTCTGGCATCGACTAGACGTTCGGATCACTTGGGATTCGTGAGGTGTCTGACAACGGATCAGCCGGCGGTACGGTCGGATCTGCACATGCGACAAATCCGCTCCCAGTCGTCCGGTCTTGCTACCCGAATGAAGGCATCGGCCAGCTCTCCACCCGACTTAGGAGTGGAGGGGGGCAACTGTTGGGGGATTCCCACCGACCGACTGACCGACTATCGGAGGGCCCGACCGGCTGGCGGCCCGACCGACTAAGCCCGACCGACTAACCAACGGCCCGACGGACGACTCTGACTGGCCGATCGTCGGTCGGGCGACAGGCCGACAGACGCCATCAGCGGCTAACTACGGCCATTCCACGGTCCATTCCCGACCGACTAAACCCAGAGGTCTGGTAGCCGACCCACATGAAGCTCGCCGACCGACGGAGGAGTCCGACGCCACTCTGCTGGCCACCGACCTGGGGTCGGCCGACTCCACCAACCACCGTACGGTCGCCAGACGTTGTCAGCCCTGACACGGACATGCGGCACAATTACCTAGGGGCATTGTCCCGTCCGGGGCCGGGTCAACCCTGGCGATTAGACGACTACACGGCGACATGACGTTTTCACGGCGGCTCTGACAGTCTACAGTGAGTTGACAGTTCCTCACTTGTCCGCGCCATTAATGACGGCGCCATACCGTGCTCCACTATATATACCGGGGAAGGCAACAGTGCAAGGGATCGATCCGCTCCATCTCTCCCACATACGCAGGCTCGCTCCTCTCTCTCTCTCCCTCTCTCTTTCTCAGAGCTCTCTGTCTGCATTTCACTGTTGCCCAGTCACCTCTCTGACTTGACCGTCGGAGGGTCCCCGCCGGAGCCGCCTCCGGTCAGTGCGGACTTTTTTTTGCAGATGCACGCTTCCCGGCGATCGGGCGACGAGGTGGTTGGCCGCAACAGGAGTAAAATAAGAAGAAATCATTTGGTCCAAGAGATTTGACGAGGATTCTTATGAAATTTAAGTTGCTCAAACCTAATTAGGATTCAGCACTCTCACATGCTAACTCCTGGTAGAAGATAGCGTGACTGGGGATGATCACGTGACATTCACGTCTTTGTTCAACTGCTCCCAGTGTCAAATCGTTCCAGACGGCCGCCACTTCATCCATTGCAGTGTCGGAAAACGGCGGCATGGCGGTGCTCTTCTCGGCTTCCCAACCCCCTCTTCAACCTCCTCTTCAACCCAACGGTGTTGTCACGGCACCCTCGGAAACCCCAACTCCGTTAACGTCCCTCGTCGCCACCCTCGAGCACGCCGCCCGAGCAGCCAACCTCCTCTCCTCCTCCTCCGCCGCCGCCGACCCCTCCCTAACCCTAGCCGCCATCGCCTCCCTCCGCGACGCCCACCGGACGATCAGTTCCTTCCTCTCCCTCCTCGAACCGAGCCAATGCCGGACCTCCGGGATGGTGAGGAGGAGGGGTCGAGGATCGTCGACGAGGTGGAGGAGAGGATGAGGGATTGCGTCTTCCAGAGCAAGCGGCGGAAGCGCCGCCCATCGCCGTCGCTTCCCGCCGGACGGGCCGCCGATCGCGTGGAGGAGATCTCGTCCGACGATTCCGTGGACCGCCAACGGTCCTCCCTGGATCTGGTATTCCAGTTCCATGCTTGAAAGGGGAGTCAGCGATCTAGAGGTATATTTGTAGAATATGAAGAAAAATCCCGTCTTTAGTTTTTAATGCCGGCTTTGATTTCATCGACATAATTTTGGATTTGGAAAAGTGAGATAGGTTGAGGAATGCGTGTTCTGAAACTAGTATTTTAGCCAGAAAATCCACTAATGCTATTTTTTTGAGCTATTTGTTAGAACATAAATCTGAATGGGGCTATACAAACACACACATACATACATGTGTGTGTATATACATGTATGTATGTGTGTATATGTATGTATATATATGCATGCATATTGTATATTTCTTCTTTTGGTGAATAATATTCAGCAAAAAGTTGGCGTTTTGCACTCATTTTGGTCATGTTAGCAACGTTATAACGACACAAACACAGACACAAACATGGTGAAAAAGATAGGAAGTCTCTTTCACAGCATGGTGGATGGGGAGCTAACAACTAACCTTGTGCTTGATTTAATGGATGCATAATGGGTTGGCTACAACTTTTTGATGCTAAGATTGATTTGGAGACAAAAGAGAAATTTCCTAGTGCTATGACATTTTCATCTTATGACTACTGAACAGGAGATCTTGTGGATTGTTAAGTTGATTTCTTTGAATGGATTAAGTCAAGCCAACATAAGTAAGAGTTGGCTGCTGATAAGTGATGTCATGGTTGAATTTATAAAACAAAAGGATATCCCTTGTCCAATACATTCTTGGACATAAGAAAACCAATATTTGATCCATTAATGTCGCTTAGAAGATAAAGCTTGGATCTGATGTCACATGAGGAATTTCAAACTCTTCTTTAATTTATGAATACCTGTAAGGGTTGGCTGCTGATAAGTTATGTCATGGTTGAATTTATAAAAGAAAATGATATCCCTTGTCCAATACATTCTTGGACATATGAAAACCAATATTTGATCCATTAATGTCACTTCGAAGATAAAGCTTGGATCTGATGTCACATGAGGAATTGCAAACTCTTCTTTAATTTACGAATACCTATAAAGCATCTAGAAGCAATATACTATGTCACACCCATCAAGCCTAGTCCCTACATGTGGGCTAATAATTACAAAACAATTCTCAAATCCTGGAATCCAATACTTTTATGTTTGGGTAAAAACTTTGTCTTCTTATAAAAAAATAATAGATGCCTCGCCAAACAATTTGCTATGGTCAATGATTGCTTCGATCACTCAAAATGTTCCATCTGTGAACATTGTCAATTGATTGTATTGAATTGACAATACAGATCAATGCTCTCATCCTTATGTGCCTTTGCAAACCATGTGGAATCTGGGATATGATATTCTGTGTGATGAATACCCTCATCTCATTATAAACTCTCACTTTGATAGCTTAACGCAAACGTTTAGTCTTGGACATTGCAGCTGCAGCAAATTAACTTATAAGTGAATTTCCCAATCTTGGCTGCATCTCTGAAGCTTTCAGCAGAAAAGTGCTGAAAGGCTGTCCTTTCCTTTACCTACATTGCTCCATAAGGACCTTAAGAGCATCTTATGAAGAATGTTGAAATTTTAATCATTAGTTTCATTTGGAGAGCCTCAATTTGTGTTAAATTTCTCTGTCTGTATTCACAAGGTAAGTAGTTATTTTTTTGCTATTTTAGGCTCAAAATGGTTGGAATCTTCTCTAACACAGGAGGGGGGAAATAATAGATCATATGCTCTCACTGATGTTCTATATATGCAAAACATAGAAAGTAGTTTGCAACTTTGTCCAATTAACACGACCATTTTTTTTCTTTTTTTGACAAAAAGGAAGGAGACCTGCTCCACTTTAATTACCCAAATCCATATAATTGGGGACGCACCACCCAAGATTACAACCTAAAACCTCTTATTATTGAGCAGAGAAGTGTGAACATTAGGACAAGCCCCCAATTCCCACCAACACATATGTAGTTAATTATAGCTTAACTGCCCAAGTATAGTCAGTATCGCTGACACTAACATCAGTCCAATTACAACTCTAAAACACGATGCTGACAAAGTCTCACATGAAACACTCAGCAGCCAATACTTCTTTCTCTTAAGTCAGAATCCAGTTAAGACTTGGCACCAAGCCTGATACTCTCGTAATCACATGACCACTTCTGTACTTATTTTATGCCCTCGATGGATCCAAATTACTTATCCACCAATCTGATCCCTCTATCAGTAATCCTATGTCATTCCACCCTGGATCCACGTACCTTTTTTTTTTTCCTTGGATTTTCATTTGATGAAGAATGTATTATGGTAATGCACATTGCCCCTTCTAAGATTGACCATAAATTATGGAGAAAGCAGCATGTTTAAGCTTCAGGTAATGGTAAGAAGATAAAATTATCTCTGATATCTAAAGAATGAAAGGGAAGTGTTTTACATCTCATCTTGCTCGTTAGATGAGGTTTACATTCTCCTAGGTGCTGCAGCAGCTAGGAACCGGTTTCTAAAGTTTGAATAAAAAATGAAACTATCAGATTATTATTTATTAATTGATATTTTGGTGACTTTTTTTATAAACATAGCATGGTTTAAGACTCCTAGAAAAGATTCCTAGCTAATGTCGGTTGTTTTATGCAGCGTTTTGTGGATTGTGAAATCATGATAATATGCATGATCAATTGACCTGTTGTTGGATCTATAAGTAGGAAGTGAAAAGTAAGAAGGGGCTGCTTTGTTTGTACCGGATGATCATCGCATGTTGCTTGTTGGATGTAGAAAGCAACCTCTGAGAAGCAAGATGAATATCTCAGTTGATTGTTGGTCAAGGGTCAAAACCACAGGATTTAAATAAATATCTGCTAAATTTTGTTTCGAGAGATGGCTAAACACAGGACATTGTGATTTAGAATTTCACCTTCCAGAATCGAAATTGTTATTCACTGGATGCAGCCAGAAGAATAATGGTTAGATTTCTGAATCATTTAAAGAAATACACCCTATAAGGGATATTGATCTACAAAATGCGATTGGAGATGGTCGAATAATAAACCATTTCATGTGTTGGTCGGTGTATGGATCTCATGTAGCAAGTTTCTTCTTCTTTCTTGTATCCACCGATCCATCAGTGTTGAATGGCATAAAATATGGTGACAGTGAGAAACCATTCCTGAATCCTGATGTCCATGTATGCAGGATTAGAGTTTGCTAAGTGAAAGGAATTCTTCATCCATGATCCTATATACATCAATAAAGTTTATTCTCCCGGGGGTGACCAGGCTGACCAGGCAAACTGAAATCATAAAAGTGATTAATTTAATAGGATTGTGCTATCTATGTGCAGAAGGTTCTGTCCAGATTCTCAGCTGTTTCTGTCCACACCTTTTAGTTTCAGCTGAAATTTAAATCAATCTTGTGCACATCTAAAGCCACTCAGAAAACAGGGATTGCACAAGAATATGATTTGAAGTGCATGCTGCAAGTAAAGTGAGACTGGTGCATATCCAGATCAGTCAAGCACTAGGCATTACAGAAGATTGTGACTTGAATCCAAAAAAGAAATCATGATTCTAATGAGGGGGGTAACTACAGTCTGATAGATGATTCCCATGGTCTCTGGCAATAAAAACTTCAGATCATTTTAATGGAAGGATTATCTCGGTGTCTTTTTATAGTTAAAAAATCTCTACATTCTCCGGATAACCAGGGAAAACCCTAGTGTGATCCCTGTGGAATGTCCACATAGGCTGGCAAACTAATTCTCCTCTAGAATAGAATACTTTTGGTGTTTGATATATTCCTTTAGGCAAAAGCTATGTTGACATCTACGGTTCCACTTTTTCTTGGAGGTGGGATTGAGCACTGCTTTTGAAACCCACACAAGAACTGCAAGAAACACAACGCACTTATTCAAATCTATGAGGAGGGTGAATCACATGCATAAAGAGGGTGTTACACTAAAGTGGGTCTGAGTCTTTTTCAAAATACATTTATAAACTAAAGAATGGGATGTCTTTTTAAAAGGTTACATGGATGGCGGTTTTGATGCCTAAATGGAGATTTTGTTTGATTGGACTGGGTACGGGTTAGGCACATGCCCCCCATCAAAATCTACCGCCCACGATCCATGCCTTCATATTCTGGCTTTACTTTTGCATGAGTCAACATGTCATGCAATCAAGAGTGGGGTGTCTTTTGAAAGGTCATATGGATGGTAATCTAGATGCCCACGTAAAATTGTATGCTTGGCCTGCATGATGATGAGAGTGACAGGAAAAAGGAGAGAAAATTTCTAAAAGCTCCCTTTCTTAAGGATTAATAAAAGAACTTGAAATTTCGTATAAAAAAAATTAGCAAAATGTGTTATTTAGATTTTTTGACTCTAAATAGCCATTTGAGGTTAAACACACATCTGCATCGATCTTTATATACTTTTCCGATTCAAATCTTGGCATCGTTGTTAAGTCAGAGGTTTAAATCCAGTCAAATTTATCATAAGTATCAAAATTCTAGTCATAAATATCATGATCAATCTCTGGTCAATCCACATAGGCCTGTGTTCTAATGCTTCTAATTCACATTGATCATAGTTGAATCTGCTCTGATATCATTTATAACAATATAGGATTATATTTAAAAATATTAAGAAGATGTTATATGAATTTTTTGATTTTGTATAAGTACTTAAGATCTATTTAATGCATATGGACTAAACATATGCCTTAACAGATTCTTGTAGTTAAAATTCAATATGGTTCTTATATTTTCTTTACAATAACTAAATCTGGGATGTGCGTATCTACCAAAAGTCTCCTATCATTATTTGCTTTGGTGGTATACCTATGATGTATATGGGCATGAATGATGTCAAGATGGTATGGATTTAGTGAGGAGAAATTCTTTGTACACCGCCTACGGCGTAGGAAATCCGACATGGGGTGCACTACTTCATCCTACTGGGCCACATAGCCACTGCTTTCCAATGCGTATTTAATGTTTGTAGGTTTATTTTTTCGCTTGAAATTTTAAATGAGAAAAATATTTCTTTTCTTCTGAAAAAATTATGGCATCCTGTGCCGATATTATGGGATCTTACTTTGAAATTATGATTTTCTGCACATGATGTTATAATTTTTTTTATAGATGTGATAAAGAGAGAATGACATTTTTGTCATTGAACAAATTATGATATCCTATAAAAAAATTATGATATCCTGTGCAAAAAGTCATAATTTCAACGTAGGATGCCATAATATTGGCATAGGATGTCATAATTTTTTCGAAAAAAAATAAGTATTTTTGTCATTCAAAATTTCAAACAAAAAAAAGTAGAACTGCAGACATTAAATGAGCATTAAATGTACATTGGAAAGTAATGGCTATGTGGTCTAATCGGATGAGGTTGTGTGCTCCATATCGGATTTTCTACACCACAGGCGGTGTACAAATAATTTCCCATTTAGTGAGTGGAGCAACTTTTCAAGCATGGCATTGTTGTCCGTTCTAACATTAGTGGGAGAGTTGAGTTTGTATTGCAAGGCCTTATAGCAAGCAACTTGAGTGTTGCCTAGGTCCAGCTGCGCTGTGCAAATTGAAAATTTAGTTTTCACTTCGTATGTGCCAGTGATACATGTCATTTTAAGGCTTTGAAAGGCTATCATGTATTACCATACTCTTGCATTGCCCATTTATTTAAGCAATACCAAGATTTAAACACTGGATCTCCTAGAAGACAAGTCCTCACGAGATAGGCACCAATAGTGTTAATAGTTGTTGGCTATTACAGTGTACCGTATCTAACTTTAAAAAAATTCAATTTTTTATAAAATTATTCATTATAATAACCTCTATTGCCCATAAGATCTCATGTGGAGATTTACAACAAGTTAACTATGTTTGAATATACGTACTAATTGGACTTATATTATATTTAAAAATATTGCTTTGCATATCCAGCGCCAGGTGAATGCCATTTAAAGTTTTGCGCATCATATTCATGGTTTGGTGGTTTATTGAAGGCTAATATCCGTTTTCTCCTAATGATCTAGCGAGAGCTCAGCCTTGGCACGTGCTGGAGTATGCAGTGGAATACAGAAAGCAATTTTTTTCTTGAGATCTAATAAATATATTAATGTGGAGATATCTTTGAAGCATTGATGCTAAGAACATTAAGTGTGTACTACCTTTCTGCCGTTTCTATCCACCGCACTCTCAGAGAGCCATGGTATTACGAAAGAGACGGGTTAGTCCTTCCTTTGATTTATTTTTTTTTCTTCTCAAAAAAAATAAAAAAAAAATTTTTATAGCTGGATGCTTGGAAGTCTGTAGTCAAGGAGTATCCGATGATTGATTGATAGTGTGTCGATGAGATTATCATATTTTGAGATGGCCAATCCAATTACTATGTAAAATTTTGAAAGTCTACTAGATCGACTTATTACAGTTGTCACTCAATCTGATCGTTCGTCAAGAGATAGTGGATTGCTGAATGCCCTTCAGGTGGCTGTAAAACTTGATGGTCCAGTAACATATCTGCAATGGGAGAGAAGCATTCGTCTGCTTGTTCAAGGACGAGGTTTGGAAAGATATCTCACAGGCACAAAGAGGAAATCTGCTAATGGTGAGCAGGATATGGCTCAATGGAGAATAGAGAATTCTGTTGTTCTGGTATTTCTTCTCAATATCGGGACACAGAGTGTGGCCAGAAGTGTGCAGCTGCTGGAGACTGCACAGGAGGTCTGGGAGATGGTGGCCTAAATGTTCTCGCAGAAGCAGAATTTTGCTCAAGCATTTGAGATCAGTTCTCAATTGCGTCAGCTTCGTCAGGGAGATTTATCTGTCACTGAATATGCCACCGAGTTGAAGCGTCTTTGGTCTGAGGCTGATCATTATAGAAATTTTGTTCCACAATGCCCTATTGATGTTGATGGATTCCAGAAGTATTTAGAGGAAGAACGGATTCAGGACTTTTTATATGGTTTGAATCTGAAATTTGAGTCTGTCAGAGTTCAGCTTCTCGTCAGAGATATGTTGCTTAGTTTGAGTCAAGTCTTCTCTACTATTTTGAATGAGAAGATACGACGACGAGTGACCTTCGAATCCAGTAGTCCTATAAGATCTGCTCTTACTGTGCAGTCAGTAGATATGTGAGAAGGTGTGTTTTTATTGCAACAAGCCTGGACACACTAAGGCATTTTGTTGGGATCTCCATGGTTGTCCAAATTAGCCTGAGCGTGGTAGTTGGGGCCGTGGTGGTCATCGTAGTGGTGGAAGAATTGGAGGTCAGAGTCATGGTTGTGGATCTGCCCAAGCCAATCTCTTTGAAGAGACTGAGGGTGCTGCACACAGCTTATCTGCAGAGGAGTATCAGACCCTCCGACGAATGATGAAAAAGTATGAGTCATCTTCTAACATCACACTTTTTACTCTGGGACAGCCTTGCCACCAGGATGGGTATCTTGATTCCTCTCTTTTTGCCCATTCAGATACTCCATATAGTTTATCACATGCATTTACTTGTGTAAATGAAACATCCAACTCCTGGATAATAGACTCAGAAGCATCCAGTCACATGACAGGGGCATCTAATAGTTTTATTTCATATTCATCATGTTCAGGTCAGGACAAGGTCTGAATAGCTGATGAATGCTTTACCTTTGTTTCAGAGAAAAGATCCATTGACTGTACCATTAGTTTGAGATTGTCATCAGTATTGCATGTTCCATCTTTTCCTATAAATTTACTCTCTATTAGCTCTGTTACTAGAGATTTGAATTGCTCTGTCACATTTTGGCCTTCTTATTGTCTATTTCAGGAGCTAAAAACGAAAAAGATACTTGAGAGTAATAGGCTGCACAATAGACTCTATTACCTATCAGCTGATGAGAATAGGATGGAATCTTCTTTGAAGGGTTATGCATTGTTTGCTGGAGGTGCCACTTCAGAACTTATGTTATACCATCGTAAGCTGGGTTATATTCTTTTTTCTGTTATTAGCCGTTTATTTCCTTCTTTATCAAATAATTGCAACAAAAATTTATTAGTTTGTGATCATTGTGAGTTGGCTAAACACACCAAGGGAGCATTTCCTATGTTTGGGGTTAAAAGTTCTAAACCTTTTGTTATAATTCACTCTGATGTATGGAATCCATGTAGTACTACTATTCCTATGGGCTATAGATGGTTTGTTACTTTTATTGATTGTTTTAGTCGAGTAACTTGGGTATATTTATTAAAGAAAAAGACTGAAGTTTTAAACTGCTTTAAGAAGTTTCATAAACTTGTGGGTACTCAGTTCGGTGTCAAGATTAAGATTCTGTATTCTGACAATGACATCAAATATATTAATCAAGAATTTCGTGCGTATCTTCACACTTACAAAATTCTTCATCAAACTACTTGTGTTGATACTCCTACTCAAAATGGGGTTGCTGAGTAAAAAAAACAGGCACTTATTGGAAGTAGTCCGGTCCTTACTCTTTACCATGCAAGTTTCTAAGTTTTTGTGGGGTGAGGCTATCTTTACCACTGTGTATTTGATCAATCATATACCTCTCAGGACATTTGAGTTTAAGTCCCCCATACAGTGCTTGAAGGGGTCTACTGATTATGTGGTCCCTTTTAGAATCTTTGGGTGTGTTTGTTTTGCTCGAGATTATAGACCCTCAGTAGGAAAACTAGATCCACGAGCATTAAAGTGTGTTTTTGTCAGTTATCCTTCTATTCAGAAGGGATACAAGTATTATTACCCCCCTGAGCGGTGAATGCTTGTTACTATGGATATTACTTTTCGAGAAACTGAAGCCTACTATGGAAGTCGTTCGTCTGATAGTGGGACATCAGAATTACTTCTTCTAGGTGACTCTCTCTACACTCCTGGATATTCTGGTGTCCATGGGAAGTATCATAGTAATGATGTCCAGAGGGAGCCTGGTATTGGGGTAGAGGGGGAGCCTGGTATTGGGATAGTTGAAGAGTTCAGTGTGCATCCACCAACTGTCTAGATGCCTCCACCGCTTGAAGCTTCTTCTCCAGAATCTTCTTTTTCAGAGTTCTCTAACCGTAATGGTAATATTATTTCTACTATTCCTTTCAATTCTGATCTTGATATTCCTATTGCAAAGCGGAAGGGTACTCGCTCAATTGTTCCTCCTGCTCGTTATCGTTACGATATAGCTAACTATGTTTCATCTAAGAATATGTCTCTATCTTATCAAAACTTTATAGCTGCAGTAAACTCCATCTGTATTCCTAATATCTGACAAAAAGCTATGGCAGAACCTAAATGGAAGGAAGCAATGTTAGAAGAGATGAATGCTTTATCCAAAAATCGGACATGCGATCTAGTCACTCTGCCAGCTAATAAGCATCCTGTGGGGTGTAAGTGAGTGTACACCGTAAAGCAGACTCCAGAAGGTAAGGTAGAAAGATACAAAGCTTGGCTGGTAACAAAGGGCTACACTCAAACATATGAGGTAGACTATGATGAGATCTTTGCTCCAGTGGCCAAGATGAACTTTGTTTGAACATTGATATCATGTGCTACTAACTTTGACTGGAAATTACATTAGTTAGATGTGAAGAATGTATTTCTTGACGGGGATCTTCAAGAGGAGGTATACATACATATGCCATCAGGATTTGAGACCATAGCAACTGCTAGAAAAGTCTGCAAGTTAAAACACTCACTATATGGCCTCAAACAGTCTCCTTAGATCTAGTTTGATCGATTCAGTCGGACTGTGAAAGGAATAAGATATAGACAGAGTAATGCAGATGATACTCTGTTCTATAGGCATTTCAAGGGAAAGAAAACTATACTCTTGGTTTATGTTGATGATATTGTAATAACAGGAGATGACCATTATGAGATTAAGCAACTCAAAGAAAAACTGAAGTAAGCATTCGAGGTGAAAGACCTGGGTCCACTAAGGTATTTTCTGGGTATAGAAGTTGCACGATCATCCAGAAAAATTTTTCCGTCATAATGAAAATATGTACTAGATTTGCTTTTTGAGATTGGGATGTTGGGGTATAAGCCTGCTGCTACCCTGATAAACCAGAATTATCAGATAGTGACAGATGGTGGAGCTCCTGTTGATTGAGGAAGGTACCAGCAACTGGTTGGAAGGTTGATATATATCTCACATACGAGATCTGACATAGCCTATGCTGTCAGTGTCATCAGTCAGTACATGCATGATCCACGAGAATCTCATATGGAGGGAGCTTTCAGAGTATTGCGCTACTTGAAAGGATGTCCTGATCGTGGTTTGTTGTTCTCATGACACAACACTTTTCAGGTAGAGGGATTTACTGATGCAGATTGAACTAGATCACTGGATGATATGCGATCTATCTCTGGGTATTGCACATATGTAGGGGTAATTTAATTATCTGGAGGAGCAAGAATCAGTCAGTGGTAGCTAGATCATCAGCAGAAGCTGAGTATAGAGCAATGGCCCTAGGCATATGTGAATTTCTCTGGCTTTAGAAGCTACTTCAGGAGTTACAACTTCTGAACAAGTTTTCTTTTCGGTTGTATTGTGACAGCAAGGCGGCAATTGAGATTGTAAGCAATCTGGTACAGCATGATTGTACCAAACACATCGAGATTGACCGTCACTTTATCAAGGAGAAGACTGATCAGGGTCAGATCCGTATTACCTTCATTCGGTCATCTGGTCAGGTGGCGGATATTCGGATCAAAGGGCTTAGCTTATCCTCTTTTTTTAGATTGATTGACAAGATGGGGCTTCGAGATATCTTCGCCTCATCTTGAGGGAGAGTATTGGAAGGATTGGATCTAATTAGAAAGATGTCTAATTAAGGATCCTTGGATGTTATTTTTTGGCATATTCTTGTTATTCTCTGTCTATATTTGGGTCTACATATCTGTATTTATAGGCCTTTTGTATACCCTCTTGGATATGAAGAAAAATAAAAAGAAAATCTTTTCCTCTTCATATTCATCACATAGATCTCTAACTGATCATTTGGCGATCCGATGATGGATTCATGCGAAGGAAGGTGAATCCTTCTTTCCCGCGAAAGATGCAAGCCCTATCCTATTGGGCCCTTAATGGTCTCTCACAAACATTTATAACAAGAGTAATTCTTTGTGCACCGCCCCCAGTGTAATAAATTCGATGTGGAGTGCGTTGGATGCTGTGATTGGACTGCATGGCGCCTGCATGGAAGATGGGATGGGGTCTCATTCTGCATCAAGAAAATGGAGGTGCCTGTCCTCCCAATCGTGACATTCATTAAATGCCCATCACAGTCCATTTTTTCAAATTTTTTCAGATGAAAATGCCCTTTTCCACCATCGGAAGCAATTTTTTTGGCTTGTCATGGTCTCTCGCTTTATCATTTCAAATATTGCCACTCTCTCTCCACCCTCAGAGTCGCTCTCCTTCCTCTCTGAGCTTCGAGGCATCCTAAGTCAATCCTGCTGACTGTTTCACGTGATAGAGGATTTTGGGCAGCATTTTTTTTCCAAAACTACTCGATGACAGTATGTTGGGCCGGTCAGGAAGTAAAAACATCATTGCCGCCCCCTCTTTTTTTAAAGTAGTTTATGTATCACAGTATTTTCATGGATAGTTAGACAAAGTTAATGCCTTGACTAGGTTCCACGTCGACTTTGATTTTGAACCCCGATTGCCATGGCCTCCTCTTTTTTTTTCAGTAGTTTATTTATTACAGCGTCTTTGTGGATAGTTAGATGAAATCATTGTCTCGATTAGGTTCTGCATCGAGTTCTGTCTTCAATTTTGATCTCTGGTCCTAGTGTCGAAATAGCTCTCGATGGCATCTTTTTAGACAAATATGCCATCACGTCCCTCGATTATGACATCCCGCAAATCGAGTATGACATCCTAGAGCTAAGGATGGTTGTATAGTTGATTGTGGCATCCTCTGAGTCGATTATGACTTTTCATGATCCTTTTATGACATCTTAGAGCCCATACAAATATCTTTTTTTTGGTAGCAGAATGACATTCCATACTCCCTTCACTTCATGACATCCTCGGTGCGGATTATGACTTACTATAGTCATAGGATATTCTGTCAATGTTTCATGATCGTTGGTGCTGTTTCATAATTTTCGATGCTATTTCAGGACTTCCTCCACTGTTTTCTGACTCCCGATACTTCTTTATGAATTCTGTCATTGTTTCATAATATCCTGCACTGTTTTATAACTTTCTGCATTCGTTCACGATTTTTGATATTGTTTCATGACTTTCTGCTCTGTTTCATTATTTTTTTTTCTGTTTTATGATATCCAGCACTGTTTTATGACTCTCTGCATTGTTTTGTGACACCCGATGTTGTTTCATGACTTTCTGTTTTACTTTATGACTTTCTTCACTGTTTCATGACATCCAACATTGTTTCATGAGACTCTGCGCTATTTTATAACTTCTAACACCGGTTTATCAATTCCTCTACTGTTTTCTGATATCATATACTTTTTTGTGACTTCCTTCTATACTGTTTTATGATTTCCTCCAATATTTATGACTTTTTGTACTGTTTTATCACTTTTCATTCTGTATTATGACTTTTCATATTATTTTATGACTTCCAGTAATGTTTGATGTCTTCCTATATTAATTTTATGACTTTTCTCACTATTTTTTTGGATATTCGCCACTGTTTTATGACTTCCACCAATATTTCATGACTTTCGGCACTGTTTTATTACTTTCGATATGATTTTATCAATTCTTCCACTATTTTATCAATTTTGATATTGCTTCATGACATCCGATGCTACTGTGTTATGACTTCCTCTACTAATTTATGACTTCCAGCACTGTTTCCTATTTGATTCATCATTTTATAAACTCCATCAATATTTTATGACTTTCGGCATTTTTTCAAGACTTTTTGTTCTTTTTTATGACTTCTTTCACTCTTTCATAACATCGGACAATGTCTATCTATATTGTTTTATGACTTTCGATATTATTTCAAGACTTTCTATCCTATTTTATGACTTCCTCCACTGTTTTATAACATTTTGCACTGTTTATAACTTCCTTTACTATTTCTACTATTTCATGACATCTGACATCGTTTAATGAATTCATTTATTATTTTATGACTTTCGAAGCTGTTTGATGATTTCTGATGATATTTTATGACTTCCTGCAATATCTTATGACTTCATCAATTGCTTCATGACTTGGTGTTATGTTTTATGACTTTCAGCACTATTTTATGACTTTCTACACTATTTCATAACTTTTGGTATTGTTTCATGACTTCCTGTTCTGTTTTATGGCATCCAGTTATCTACAATTTTATGACTTTCTATATTGTTTCATAAATTACTATTTTGTTTTATGATTTCCTCTATTATTTTTTGACATCCAACACTATTTTATGACTTCCACAAATGTTTCATGATTTTTGCACTATTTTATGATTTTCGATAATGTTTTATGACTTCCAGCATTATTTCATGACTCTATGCATTTTTTTATGACTTCTGAAATTATTTGATGATATCCTACACTGTTTTATGATTTTTAATAATACTTCAGGACATCCTATACTGTTTTATAACTTTCCTCACTATTATATGACTTTAATATTTTCTAACTTCCCTCACTGTTATATCCTGCACTATTTTATAACTTCTCTCGCGGTCATCATGCATTGTTTTATGACTTCCGACTTTGTTTCATGACTTTTTCCATTGTTTTATGACATCTTACAATGTTTCATGATTTTGTGTACTATTTTATGACTTCCAATGCTGTTTTATAACCTCTTGCATTATGCTATTTTATGACTTCCTAATATTTTGGGTAAAAATTTATGACATTGTAGTTCAAAATCAGTATTTATAATATTCTTCTACATCATTATGTCATCCTATTATACTATTATGGTATTGTGAAATTTGTTTGCATGTTTCTTTCCAATTGTTGACTTGACGACGGAGGGGCCCTTGGTCGTGCAATGAACAAACCATTATAAATACCAGAGAATTCTTAAAACTAACTATTCATTATATAATAATTTACTATATATATAGTAAAAAAAAAGGATAGTGGAAGGAGAAAAAACTACTTTTCATCCGATAAAAACTCTCCGACCTCCTCATCATTATTTTTTGGGAACAGGCATGTCAGGTCAAACTTTGGGACCATCCTCTGTAGGCACGCTTGCAGTTGCTGAAGCCATAGATGAAACCGACTGAGGATGCCTCCATGATTTCCTCTTAAAAATCAGTCGAAGCCTTGTACTCCTCAATGCAGGAGGTTTTGATGTCGTCGGAAATATGGATTGACATCTTGCTAGCAAAAGGTTGGGCTCGGCCAGAAAGGAGGGGAGCCTGAAAGGGCAGTGGCAACCCAATCGGTGGTGGCTCAGACAGTTGTGAAAAGGAGATAGGAACAGGAGGCTGGAGAGTTCTTTGTCTTTTGGAGGATGACTCATCGCTCTCAGAGCGAATTCTCTTCCTCACTACCTCCTTGATTGCGCAAAAGGATGGCTTCACTGATGGCTCCATTCCTCAACACGAGTAAGATAAATTTCTTTCTAGTGCCTTTTATGAAAAACTCTAGAAACAAATAGTCTATTTATAGAGAACACGGATGACATAGATCCGGCCAATGAATCACCAGATTTTGCCACATGTAAAACAACTTATTGGGAGTCATGCCCCTTGCTTGCTATCCTTCATTGACTCTTTTATAGATTTAATTGCATCTGGAGAATCCATGAGGGATGCTTCGTCGCTTTGGGATTCATCCATAATTGACTCTTCGAATCTCTTATTGGGAAGTCATAATTTTATGATCCCTCAAGCTCCGTTCCTTCATAATTCTTTCATATTTTATATAACATCGTGTACAGTCTAATGACTTCTGATTTAATTTTTATGACATCCTATATGTTCGTATGATTTTTATTTACCTTTTTATGACATCTTAGAATCTTATATGACGGCCTAATGAAAAAGTCATGAAATATTTGCAGAAGTCATAAAACAGTGCTAGATGTCAAAAAATAATGGAGGAAATCATAAAACAGTATAGTCATAAATATTGAAAAAAGTTATAAAACAATGTAAGATGTCCTGAAGCACCGCCGAAAGTCATAAAATAGACTAAGAAGTCATAAAATAACTCCAAAAGTTATAACAAAGTGCATGGAGACATGAAATACTAGTGGAAGTCACAAAATAGTGCCGAAAGTTGCGAAACAATGCTAGAAATCATGAAAAAGTGCCTAAAGTTATTAAACATTAACGAAAGTCATAAAATAGTGTCAGATATCAAAAAATAATACAGAAAGTCATGAAACAGTGTAGGAAG
This sequence comes from Elaeis guineensis, assembly GCF_000442705.2. NCBI lineage: Eukaryota > Viridiplantae > Streptophyta > Magnoliopsida > Arecales > Arecaceae > Elaeis > Elaeis guineensis. The sequence goes on along the minus strand of NC_026008.2, from coordinate 37,405,837 downwards.
TCATGAAAAGAAGTTATGAAAGATGATGGTACGCTCAAGTTTCAATTTTCTCCCTGACGAAAGAAAGAAAAGGAATTTTTTATCAGATGGAAAGTAGACTCAGCCTCTGTTATTTCTCTTTCTCTTTGTTTGTTTATATGATGGCCACTATTGTTTCTCTTTCTCTTTTTATTTATATGATCGTCAATCGTTACAATCCGTTTCTTATAATTATTATAAATAAAATTTTTATTTTGGAACTGAATTTTTTTACTTTGTGTATGAAAATGTTTATATCATGAAACAGTGTCGGAATTTATGAAACAATACAAGAAGTCATAAAACAGTACAGAAAATTATAAAACAGAATGAAAAATCATCAAACAATGTTGAAGTCATAAGATATTGCAGAAAGTCCTAAAATATTGTTGAAAGTTATGAAACATCCTTGAAAGTCAAGAAACAGTAAATGAAATTATAAAATAATGTCAGATGTCATGAAACAATAGAAACAGTAGAGAAAGTTATAAAATAGTGCAGGATATCATGAAATAGTACAAAAAATTATAAAATAGTATAGTTATAAAATAACGGAGGAAGTTATAAAATAGTATAGGATGTCTTGAAGTATTGTCGGAAGTTATAAAATAATGTAAGAAAATATCAAAATTGCTGGAAGTCATAAAATGATAAAAAAATCATTTCATAGTACAAGGAGTGATAAAAAAGTATAAAAAGTTATAAAATAGTATCGGAAGTCATAAAAGAAGATCATAAAATAATACTCGATATCTCCTAAAAATTATTTTTGTGAGGATTTACTAACCTAAAATGGATGCCATAATTTCGATATATGTTCAATATTGATAGCACGTCATCTTGAAGACCGAGAGAGGGGAGGTGAAACCGTACGACCGCTCCACTCATACCCGAATTAAGTGCGTGTTAGCTTTGGCGGTGCCCACGACCAACCCCCATTCCACACATGTCGCTGGTTAATAGTAGTTGTTACAAGGCATTGAATCTGGCTCCTCTTTTGATAGGGTGAGACCCCCCCCCCACATCCGTCTCAGAGTAAAGAAAAAAGTCTTCTTGCGTGCTATGGTGCGATGGGGCGGCTCCTTTCATTGTAAGCTCTTCACTAGAGGAGGAGCCCAACTTTCCTATCAGGACTGTCGCTTATTGTCTAAAGGAATTGAGTCATCTTGTAGATTCTAGCTTGGCTTGGGAGATATTGAAAACGGTCTTTTCGCTTATGGGAAGTGTGTGATACCACATCTTTCTTCTACTCAATGTTCTCTTCAAGGATGGGGAACATGGAGTCGGAGAGTTCGAGGCCTTTGTCATAAGTGGAGAGGAGGTCACCAGCGTAGACACTTTCATTGCGGGAAAGGTGATGGTGCATCAAAGTTTTGATTTTCTCCTTGATGAAAGAAAAACAAGGGGACTTTCATCGGGCGAGGCGTAGAGTCGGCCTCTATTGTTTTCCTCTCTTTGTTTGTTTTTCTCACATTTTCAGAACATGTGGGATTTGACACCAGACACAGACCTTCTGACAAATATGCAATTCAGATATTTACTTTATGCCAAACTAATGTTGCATGTCGAATCAAGTCCATGTCGAATCAAGCGAGTAGGATCAGTCTCTGTTGTTTCTCTTTCTCTTTGTTTGTTTGTATGATCGTCAATCGATTCGTTTTATGTAATTATTATAAATAAAATATTTATTTTGGAACTAAATTTTCGTACTTTATGTATGAAAATTTTTATATCATGAAACAATGCAGAAATTCATGAAATAATGCAGGAAGTCATGAAACAGTATAGAAAGTCATAAAACAGAATAGAAAATCATGAAACAGTGTAAGATGTCATAAAGCAGTATTGGATGTCTTGAAGCATTATCAGAAATCATAAAATAGTATAAGACGTCATAAAATAATTTTTAAAGTCATAAAAAAGGTGCATAAATTCATGAAATAATGCTGGAGGTCATGAAATAGTGTCGGAAGTCGTGAAATAGTACTGAAAGTTATAAAACATCATCGAAAGTTATAAAAGAGCCTAGAAGTCATGAACCATTCTAGATAGTCATGAAATATTGTCAGAATTCATAAAATAATTTTGGAAGTCAAAAAATAGTGTCAGAAGTCAAATAATATACTTATACTATTTTTTATGACTTCCGTCAGTTTTTTATCTCTTCTAGCACTGTTTTGTGACCTCTGACGTATGATGACTTTCGAAAATATTTTATGACTTCTTGTATAGTTTAATATCTCTCGAAAATGTTCCACAACATCATTCACTATTTTATGACTTTAGGATGGTTTTATTGATTTCCTCCAATTTTTTTTGTCTTTCAGCTCTGTTTTATGACTTTCAATACTGTTTCATGACTTTTTCCATTGCTTTCGGCTCTATTTGACGACTTCCAGCAATGTTTGATGACTTTCGGCGCTGTTTAATATATCCCAAAAATATTTTATGACTTCTTTATTGCTTCCGACACTGTTTAATGACTTTCAACAATGTTTGATGGCTTTCGACAAGTTTGTATGACTTTTGACAAATTTATATGATTTCTAGCACTGTTTCACGACTTCTGCCAATATTTTATGACTTAATGCTATTTTTTATGTCTTGCGCCATTTTTTTTACCAATGCTTCAAGACGATTCATACCAATTAACTCAACTGCCTCGAGCATCGATCAGATCTATCAATAACAATCTTTTCAATGGGGTTGAAATGACAATTTTGCCCTGAGACGGTAAAAAAAGGAAGTGGAAGAAATTGAAAACCCCATTTCATCTACCCGCAAACCCTTCACTCCATCGTTTACTCTCCCTTCGCTCCCTTCCTAGCAATCCCTCTCCTATGTCATTGTTTTTCCTTTTTTATTCGATGTCGACTAGAACGTATATGATCACGAGGCATCCAAGACAAGAAGGCCAAGGCAAGCAGTAGATGGAGGAAGAAAGCAATGCAATGGTTCCTTACGGAAGTCAGGATACCCTTTCTTCTTCTGGTGAAATAGGAGGGTTAAGTCTGAGCCAAATAGATAACAAATATGTTAACTTTTACCCCTTCGATTAACCATCTATGACTTCGTATTCCATTGTTTTTGTTATAGTGAAATTTTCAGGGGTCTCCACTGTTTCGAGAGGCAGGGCCCTTCAAATCTTTAAAAACACATGCAAACCTTTAGTATACGTGCATAATGTCCGAAAAATAAAGTTTTCTGCTACTCATGTGGAGCTTATCAGGCAGACTCCATTTGGAACCTTCATCGACATGGAGCCCTTTGTAGTTGATGGGGCACTCCTTACTGATATCATAAAATGTTATGAGGGCGGTGATAAATTTTATTTTTCAAGAAAGATAATTAATTTTAATGTGGCAAAAGTAGCACTTGTTATCAGTCTTCCCTCCCATGGAAAGAAGGTTTCAGCCTTCAAAGTTTTGAAGGAGAGGCTTTTTAATAGATTTGAGACCAACATGGATCTCTAGCATAAACGGATTGGGAGGTATGTTGGTCTTTTGAAAGATACTGAAGAGAAGGAGGATATCGAGGATACTGTGAGGCTTTGGATAGCCTATATGTTTGCGATGTTCTTGTTTCCAAGGCCAAACGACATGTGTTCAAAATTTCTTATCTCCTACCTGGATGACCTTTTGCAGTTGAGAGCTTTAGCCTAGTCTGATGCCATCAAGACCTTCACCATCCAGGTGCTCCCAGTGATTATTGAATGTCTAAAGTCAGAGGAGCCATGTCAGGCAAAAAGGGTTGACAAGGGTTGAAGACAGTCTTACCTCTTTGGCTGCTCAATTGTCCTAATGGTAATGATAATTCAAAAAACAGAATCATCATATTCTACATTTATTTTTTGTCATTCATTACATATCTTGATTATTTTTTTATCTGTAGGTATAGTTCCTTGAGCATACCAACCTCTGAGTTTCAGCAAATACTTCAGCATTACCAAGGCTGCACCGATGAAAGAGAACCCATGACAGCCTTTTTGACATGATCCAGCCTGAGGAGATAAGGGGGAGTAATGGTGATTACAGGAAGTCATATCGCTTTTGCAAGATGTTATAATGTGCTTTTAGGATTTTATAAAATAGTTATATAATTCATTATTTCTTGTGTGCTGCTTGTTACCAGATTTTAGATTATATTACACTGGTGCCACAAGAGCACTGGCTCCTTCATCCGGCTAAAGGGACACCCCTGGAAGGTTCAACCATGCTAGTTTATTGTACAGGATGTGTACAGTTAAGGAAAGAGATTGAAGAGCTTAGGAAAAAGCTCCTCATTCAGGAGAAGCTTCTTGGAGCTTTGCTTGAAAAGGAAATCAAGCACAGTATACATGTCGGAGGAAGGAGGAGATACATGGAGGAAGAAGAATCAGAAGAAGAGAAAGTGCATGGAGAAGCACTTGTTGAATTTGTAAAGGAGCGTAGGAAGAAGAGGAAAGTGAAGAAGAGAAAGATTTTGGCAGAGGAGATGAGGAGGAAGGAAGAGGATGATAGAAGGAAGAGAAAGGAAGCATATGAAAAAAAGAAGCTTCAACAGAAGAATAAGGAGGAGGATAGGAAAGAATGAAAGAAGAGGAGACTAAGAAGAAGATAGAGGAGGCAGAGAGGAAAAAGGATGAGGAGGAGAAGAAGGATCAGGAGGAGGAGGAGATGAAGATGATGGAAGATGAGAACAACAAGAATGAAGAGGAGGAGATGAAGAAAAAGGAGGAGAATGAGAAGGAAGAGGAGGAGAGGAAGAAGAACGAGGAGAAGAAGAAGAAGGAAGAGGAGGAGAGGAAGAAAATGGAGGTGGAGGAGAAGAAAAAGAAAGTGGAGGGGAGTAAGAAGAAGAAAGAGGAAGAGAGGAAGAAGAACGAGGAGGAGAGGAAGAAGAACGAAGAGAACATTGAGGAAGAGAAGGAGAAGAAGAAGAATGAAGAGGAGGAGAGGAAGAAGAATGAGGAGAAGAAGAAGAGGAGGAGAAGAAGAAGATAGAAGTCAAGAGAGAGGAGTATAAGAAGGAGGATGAGAAGGAGAGAAAGAAGAAAGAGAAGAACAAGAATGAGGTGGAGGAGAAAAAAAAGAAGAGAGAGCAGAAGGATGGGGCCAAGCAGAGAAGAGTCTCGTTTTCACTTGAAAAGAGGGTTAATAAAGAACACAGAACTTGCAAGGCCTCGTACCTGATAGAAAATCTATCATTTCTGATTGGTCAAGCTATAAAGAAGAAGCCTAGGACTGTCTCTGCATGAAAAGAAAAGACAGTAGTAGTAGTCAAGGAAGAATCTGTGCTTGCCAATCAAATGACACAGGGATTCATCATTGTGGATCGCAAATATCATGGTAAAAGATTTTTAACGGAAGAAGATGATTCTCTCGTCAATGATTCTATGGATGAAAGGGTGACTTCGTAAGTTTTTGTGACTTTATTGACTATTTCAAGACATCCGGCATTGGTTTGTGAATTCGTGTTCTGTTCCATGACTTCCTCCATGATTTTTTCTGTTGATTTATGACTTCTAGCAAAGTTTCATGATTTTTTTCATGATATCTTAGACTATTTCATGACTTCCTTCAATATTTCAATGTTTCATGACATTCTTCAATATTTTATGACTTTCGGTGTTACTTCTTGTGAGCTACCGTGTTTTATATCATGACATCCTGCCGTATTTTATGACTTTCAGTATTTTTTCATGATTTCCATCACTATGTTATGACCTCTAGTAATTGTTTATGACTTCCAATACTGTTGTATGACTACCTCACTATTTTATAAATGTGAAATTGCAGCAATATTGTTTTCATCAATGGTCATGGAGGGAGCATTACAAGGTCTTACCTCTATAATTTGTTATTCGGACAAATGATCATTGATGATGTAAGTAATTCAAATCTTCATGTTGTTCATAACCCCTTCAATGATTTTTTCATCTTTTTTATTTACCAAAAAAATTTTCTCAGATCATTGATGCGGGGCAGGATTTCATAGTAAAGAAATGGAACGAATGACCAGAGTTGTATCACAAATGCATTGTTGCGCCTATTATAATAGCCGGCATGTGCATAATATCCAAATAACCTATTCACGAGCTTGCTGGCTTGGCGGGTGAAATGATTTTTGATATAGTTAGTGATGAAGAAAAAATCAATTTTAGATTTCTTTTCAGCATCATTAACATCGAAAATGTGCACTGAGGCTTGTTGGTTCTTGATAAGCAGTGGAAGGAGTTCATCCACCTGGATTCTCTAAAGCAGAATCTCAATCACAAAGCTAGTGCCAGAAAGTGGCAATAGATTCTTGGTGCCATAATGCACATTTACTATGATAATGCGGAAGTCACAAATTGAAAAATTTCAAATGATGATGCGTGCCCATCCCAGCCTACCAGATCTCTGGATTGTGGTCTGTATTGTCTCAAGAATATGGATTATCTTGCTAAAAAAGGACAGACCAGAGCAATGGGATTTCACGTAAGAAGATATTTTTCGATATTGTGGGGAGCTGGGAGTCTTGATATTAAGGGATGGGCTTGCCCAAAAACTTCAAAAATTAGTCCATGATATTCCAAAATTATAATGATTTTTTATTTAATGACATATACATTCATATTTCGAAATTATAAATCTTCAAAACTCCTATGATATAGCTAATCAAATGTTCATAATTGATTGGTGTTAACTAACTGCATTAGTGTATTCTTGTATGTGTTCTTATAATTGAGCTCAGTGCACAACGTTTAATTACCTCTGTCAGTTGGTATTTAGTATAGAATATTATAAAACAATGCAGAAAGTCATAAAACGGCACGATATCATAAAACGGCACGATATCATAACACGATGCCAGAATTCATTAATGCATGAAGTCATAAAACATTATCGAAAGTCATAAAATGACTTTCAGATGTCATGAAACATTCTAAGTAGTCATAAAATAGTGTCGGAAGTTAAGGCCAGTCATAAAACAATATAAGATATCATGAAGCAATGCTGAAAGTTATAAAACAGTGTTGGAAGTCACGGCAGTCATAAAACAGTGTAAGATATCTTGATGCAATGAAGTCATAAAAAATGCTGGAAGTCATTAAACAATGTAGGATGTCATGAAACAATGTTGAAAGTCATAAAAAATGATAGAAAGTCATGACACTATTAGAAATCAGCCTTTTAGCAAGGGATAAAATTCTTTGGTAAAGAGATTCACTAAAAGATTTTTAAAGAAAATCTATTCTTTGGAATATATGATGTTGGTGAAAGCCTCCCTCAAAAATCCCTCGATAATTACCAAGGGATCGAAAAATTTCAGTGAGAGAATTTTCTTTGGTGAAATTGAAGGCTATTTGCAAAAAACCAACTATTTTCCAAGGGATTCACTAACTAAAATGCACTCAGAAATCTCTCAGTAATTGCTAAGAGATTCATCAAGGGAATATTCCTTGCTAAAATTTGACCAGCTAGATGATTTGGGAAAAATTTAACCCTTGCAGATCCCTCAGTGATAACCCTCGATAGTCCCTTGACGATGGTTTGAGATTTATTAAAAAATTCTTTGATAATCTCTTGGTAAAATTTTCATCTAGCATTTTATTTTTCTTGTAAATCCCTTAGTAAAACTTCCTTTTAGAAGATTATTTTATAAATATATCAGTAGACCTGTATATATCCTAATTCTCAATATATCAACTATAACCTAATTTTTTATAACATAAAATAACACATTAATACATTTGAGCAAACACATTTTCATAAAGCTTCCACAAAATTTAAATTTAGTATCCATCAAAGTTTCAATCCATAAACAAACACAATACATCAAAATATTAAATAATTCAACTTCAATTAGTTTCTAGCATTAAATATAAGATTGTATTTAATAAATTCATATCCAAGAATCAATCACATAGAAGATCGGTTGGAGGGATATCTGACTGGGTTCCTTCTTGTGAGGGAGATGATAACTGCTTAGATGATATAAAATCAAGACTAGAAATAAGAGATCGCAGCATCTCCTTATGTTAAAGGTTCATCAAAGCCATTACAATATGCTCCTGTGTCATCTCCATAGCTTCTGGAGCAGTAGAATAGGCACTAGATGTACTTCCTAAAGGACCATCTGGTTGAGAAGTAAAGCATGATGTAGGAGTTCTTGTAAGTACGCTGGATGAATGTGCATTCAACCCAAATGTATACACTTTGTTCTTAGAAATACCTCCTATAGCTTCTTCCCACATAGTAATATCAAATGAAGACTGTGAATCAATCTCTAAGCCATACTTTTCTGCAAGAGCAGCCTTATATATCTCCTGCAACGATACATTAAAAATGTTCAGGCCTTTACAAAAATTGAATAAGCAAATATCTTTATTTTATGGATGACATACATAAAAACAAGACCAACAAAATAATAATAATTTATCTGTTAATGTAACATCATAATTTTACAAATCTAAATATCTAAAATCTATTAGATATTTCTTAAAAGTTTGGTAGAGTTTATCTTAAAATTATGACTTTCAAAAATAACAAACACATAACCTGTTAATAATGCAAACCAACCATTCAATTTAACGCCCAACCATTCAATACTTATATATTTATGGATATACATATGTCAATATATATTAATATATAGATATATTTGGATAAAAAATTGAGAATCTACGCTAATTTTTTTGGATTTTGTATTCACGAATTTCCTTGTCCCTTTCTTTTTATTGGTGCGATCAAAAAGTATTGCAACAGAAGATTCTGCACTATTCTCTTACGCCTGCAATAAATTATTATATTATAAATATATGACTGAATATAAATATCAATAATAATAATAAAATATTTAATAAATTACCACCAAAGCTTCTATGAATCAAAAAGTGCAAGATAATGTGCATATTTAAGCCAAACACACAATATGTCCAAGTACGATAAGCAGCATCTCCAACCGTGTACCTCAAAACATATGCGGCAGGAGCAATGCATCCCATTCAACAAAAGCACGGTAATACATTAAATATGACAAGGAAAGTATAAACTAATCATATGCATAGAACCAATAAAAGAAAATAGAAAATAAGAAACTTACGGAATCAAAGATATAGCGGTTCCAGATTCTAGCATTTTGTCCAAACAATGTGAGATTTGATGCAACATAATGACCAGGAATGTCACCAAGATCACCAAAATCTTGCCTTTGATCACTAACTATCCAGACACGAGCACTGTCCTAACTATAAAGCCAAATATAATGCACAAAGTATTACAGAACTTCAGGACCTAGGGTAACAACAACCAATGTACTAAAGAAACAAGGCAGGGTCATTCATTGCCCAAGCCATGGCTTAAGCATGCAACTTCAGATTGTTGCTCATCAATGTCAGGATTAATTCCCTGCTCTGGATGCTTTGATCGAATTCTAAGCATGGCTCATTTGTAATGATATCATAAAATAGTACAGAATATCGTGAAAAAATGGAAGAATTTATAAAATAGAGCAAGAAGTCATAAGATTGTGCCGGCAAGTCATAAAACAATGCATGATTTTATGAAACATCATCGAAAGTCCTGAAGTATTATCGGAAGTCATAAAATTGTGCAGGATGTCATGAAATATTGGAGATTGTCATTAAAAAATATAGGAAGTCATGAAATGATGAAAAAAGTCATGAAATGGTACGGCAAATCATGAAGCATAAGTTGAATAAGAAGATCTACATCCAAAAATAATTTAATTCTACTCATTCTCTTGTGTTAGTTGGCTACACATATAAGCATCGAACTTATCTAAATATGGATCAAAAGACGATGGGTGGAAAGCATGAAATTACGGGACTAGCTCCATTACTGCAGGAGTAGTACATTGTCGTTCAGCAAGCTTTTTACCTTGTCCTTCAGCAGATGGATCAGCGGATTTCTTCTTTGCACCTCTCTTGGTTTTTTTTGACTTCTTCTCAACTCCGCTCTTTAGTCTCTTCTCTCTTGGCCGCCCCTTTGAGGCGATATTCTCAGGATCTCTAATATGATGATCTGTAGTTTATTGCACCGAACAATTAGCGTCTATTGTCCTTTTGAATAATAGAGTTAGATCAGCCATCACCGAGTTAAATGCATCTTCGGACATCGAGGCAATCTCCACAAGCTTCATCAACCGATGTCTTATGACAGCATATCTGTAAGAATACAATCACTTTGATACGGACAGTATATCATAATTGAAAGATAGGATGACTTACCTAGATTTTCTGGTATTCTTATCACAGAATTGAGTATCATAATCGAAATCATCGAATCGATATTTCATGTCTTTACACCATCTCCTTAGGAAGTACTTATCCAAAATATGTAATACCTCCCCTTGATGTAGGACCAATAAGATGTGTTTGCACAAGTATCCCCGAAACTAAAATGATCGGCACTCGCAGTTGATTTGATCCAACTTGCTGTCGCATGAAACAATATAGTTTTTGACAATCTGCTTCTCATTTCCACTAACTTCAATTCTCTCAAATGACTTAATGGAGCACACTGCACAATTGTTATCTTCTTCAATTAATTTAGCATTCAATGCAGCCATCTTAAGGACCTCATTTTGAAACTTTTTAAAAATACGCCTGGTGTATAAGATTGTAGCTTGTCTCTCAAAGGAGGAGGATGTATTCAAGAAAGCATTAGTTTGTAGAGACTTATTGTCCTGCTCATTTTTCGCTCCATACCTTCTCTCTAATGCATCTTTATACTTATCGATAAATTTTTTTAGAGTAGTTTTTGAGTTCACATATCCATCGAAGAAGTGATCAATGCTCTCATTCCTCTGAGAGGATGACATTCCTGTAAAAGATATCAGAATGAGTGAAAAGAGTATAAGATAGTTAGATGCAATTGTAGAGACTAAAATGGAGGATATTAATTTTTTAGATATTAAAATCTATAATTAGAAATATGACATACCTGCAAAGAATATATCTTTAAGGTATACTAGAACCCACTTATCCCTGTATTCAAAAAGATCATGAAACCAGACTACAGTCTTGCATTTTTCATACTTATCCATGAATCGTGTCCATTTTTCTTCGAAAGCCTATGTCGTCACAGTGTCATATACGGCCTCGTCAAACTCAACCATAAATTTGAGATGAGCTGTGCATATATGACCTATTTCTTCAAGGATCTTTTTCAAAATGTGCCAAAGATAAAATTGATGACGTGTATTCAAAAAAATATCCCTAACCGCGGTCTCGATCGCTTTATCTTGATTTGTGACAATGGGATTACGTCCTCGACCTCTATTTGCATCCACCCATGACGTAAACACTCATTTGAAAGTCTCAATCATCTCATCTGACAGCAATGTATATCCAAGCAGGGTGGACTGTCCATGGTGGTTAACTCCAACAAATGGACAGAATGGCATTTGGTATGTGTTTATGAGATATGTGGAGTCAAATGTCAGTACATTTTCAAAGTAATTGTAGGCCATTCTTGATCTTGGAAGGACCCAGAACACAGTCTTAAGTTGTCCACTGGCATTCAACTCCACCGTGTAAAAAAAATTTATATTTTTAGCTTGCATTTCTGTGAAATACACTATCATTGACTGTGCATCTCCCTCCTTCAGCTAACTTTGACATTTTCGACAAATTAAATTATGTGCATCCTTCTCTGTGAATTCCAATTATCTTCTACCACCTTTTTTTCTTGTAATGACGGAGTATATCTGAGTTGTAGATATATTCACGGTATGCATATTACAAATCTCAGCCTTTTCAGGTGTGCTGATCTTCCTATGGGACTTTAGATAAGCGATGGTGGATATAGAGAGCACATGATTGTGCTCTAAAACAATTGCATCCAATCTCTACTTACCTGTCATAGAATTAAGTTTGGTCTTTATTGAGGCCTTGCAGTCAATTTTGCCAGTATCCCTAGGATTCATGGAATTGAAACTTTTCCTAGATTTTCTTTCCCTCTAGCATGCTAGATACTTGAAACATAATACTTTTTTCTCATTTGACCTACTACATATAGTTGTGATTATGAAATCGAGTCTTCTCACATAAGCATTATAGAAATTGTATTTTTCGACTGCTGAATCGAACTCCATTCCAACATAGGGGTCAAGATCATCCAAATTTGTATGCAATACACTAAAAAAAGATGAATTATCGAGACAACCACCTCCAGCAGTATCGGTGACTTTATTATTTGCATCAGGTCCTGAAGAAGATATACACAAGGAGAGTTGTCAGACAACGCAAATATAATGCATGTCAAAAAATAGTAGAGGAAGTCATAAAATACTGTAGGAGACATCAAACATTGCTGGATATCATAAAACAGTGCAGAAGGTCGTAAAATAGTATAGGAAGTGATAAAACAGTGCAGAAATTCATGAGTATTAAAAAAGTTATAAAACATTGTAGGATGTCATAAAATAGTGGAGGAAGTCATAAAATAGGATAGGAAGTCCTGAAACAATGTCAGAAGTCATAAAACAATACAGATAGACATTGTCGGATGTCATGAAAGAATGAAGGAAGTCATAAAATAGAATAGAAAGTCATGAAAGAATGTCGAAAGTCATGAATCAGTGTCGGAAGTCATGAAATATTGATAGAGTTCATAAAATAGTGAATCAAATATGAAACAGTGCTGGAAGTCATAAATTAGTGGAGAAAGTCAGAAAACAGTGGTGTCGGATGTCATGAAATAATATCGAAATTGATAAACTCGTAGAGAAATTGATAAAATCATGTCGGAAGTCATCAAACAATGCCGAAAGTCATAAAATATTGATGGAAGTCATAAAACAGTGGTGGATGTCAAAAAAATAGTGGAGAAAGTCATAAAATTAATGTAGGAAGACATAAAACGTTGCTGAAAGTCAAAAAATAGTGTGGAAAGTTGTAACACAGAACAAAAAGTGATAAAACAGTGTAAAAAGTCATAAATATTGGAAGAAGTCATAAAACAATGGAGGAAGTCATAAAATAATGCACGATGTCAGAAAATATTAGAGAAATTGATAAACCGGTGCTGGAAGTCATAAAATAGTACAGAGTCTCATGAAACAACATCGGATGTCATAAAACAGTGAAGGAAGTTATAAAGTAAAAAAAGAAATCATAATACAATGCTGGGTGTCATAAACAATGCAGAGAGTCATAAAACAGTGCTAGATGTCATAAAACAGAAAAGGAAGTGATGAAACAGAATAGAAAGTAATGAAACAATATCGAAAGTCATGAATGAATATAGAAAGTCATAAAATAATGCAGGATGTTATGAAACAGTGATGAAATTCATAAAAGAGTATCGGGAGTCAGGAAATAGTGGAGGAAGTCCTGAAATAGCATCGAAAATCATTAAATAATACTGATGATTATGAAACATTAGTAGAACATCCTATGACCACAGCAAGTTATAATCTGCACCCAGGATGTCATGAAGTGAAGAAAGTACAGGATGTCGTTCTTCTACCAAAAAAAAGGTACTTGCATGGGTTCTAGGATGTCATAGAAAGATTACAGAAACTCATAATCGGCTTAGAGGATGCCACAATCGACTGTACGACCATCCTTAACTCTAGAATGTCATACTCGATTTGTGGGATGTCATAATCGAGGGGTGTGATAGCATATTTGTTTGAAAAGATGCCATCAGGAACTATTTCGATACTAGGATCGGAGGTCAAAATCGAAGGTAGAACTCTACGTGGAACCTAGCCAAGACAATGACTTCGTCTAATTATCTACGAAGAAATTGTGATAAATAAACTATTAAAAAAAAAAGAGGGGCCATGGTGATCGAGGGTCAAAATCGAAGACAGAAGTCGACGTGGAACCTAGCTAAGGCATTAACTTCGTCTAACTACCTACGGAGATGCTCTGATACATAAACTACTTTAAAAAAAAGAGAGACAGCAATGGTGTTTTTACTTTCTGACTAGCCCGACATGCTATCATCGAGCAATTTTGAAAAAAAAATACTGCCCAAAACCTTCTATCACATGAAACAGTCGGAGCAAGATTGACTTGGGATGCCTCGGAGCTCAAGGAGGAAGGAGAGTGACTCCGAGGGTGGAGAGAGAGTGGCAGCATTTGAAATAACAAAGCAAAAGAGCATGACAAGCCAAAAAAATTACTTTCGATGGCAGAAAAGGGCATTTAATGCTTCCGATGTCAGAAAAGGGCAGCATTTGAAAAAGCAGACTTTGACGGGCATTTAATGAATGTCACGATAGGGAGGACGGGCACCTCCATTTTCTTGGCGTGGAATAAGGCCCCGTCCCATCTTCTATGCAGACACCATGTGGTCCAATCACAGCATCCGGTGTACTCCACATCAGATTTATTACACCAGGGGTGGTACACAAAGAATTACTCTTTATAACAATGTTAATGGCCCTGGCCCATCCCAAGGCCATCGAGCCAGATATGGCTGTGTGGTTGGATGTTAGACCCATATGTGTTCCAATAAGTAATTCTTTGTACATTGCATGCGGTACAGAAAAGATGCACTGTACCATCTGCTTGGGCCACATAATTACCGCTTTCCAACATGCATTTAATGTCTGCAGTTCCGCTTTTTCGTTTAGAATTTTGAATGATGAAAATATCCCTCATCTTTTGAAAAAATTATGATATTTATGACCATATTATAACATCCTGCGGTTAAATTATAACTTTCTGTTCATAATTTGGCCCCAAGATATCACAACAGAGGGGTATTTTCATCAATTAAAAATTTTATAAATTTTTAATGATGAAAATATCCTTCCGTCTTTATGATTTCTGAAAAAAATTATGACTTTCTGTATGCAAAAAGTCATAAATTGACCACAGTATGTTATAATATGGTTCTTGTCATAATTTTTTTAGAACAGAAAAATTATTTTTGTCATTCAAAATTTTAAACAAAAAATTAAAACTGCAGACATTAAATGTGCTATTAAATATGTGTTAAAAAATGATGGCAACATGCTCTAAGATGGTTGGATGATGTACTCCACATCATTTTTATTGCATTACATGCAGTGCACAAAGACTTTCTTATGTTCCAATAGGTGTAATAACACAGGCCTTGACATAAATTGGCAGAGGAGCCCAAATATCATAATCTTTGATATGTATAGCCACCCAGAATCAGGAAATATCCCACTGGGATCAGAGAAAGAACCACCAGCATTAAATTTAACCAAAAGATTCGTGCAGAGGTGCCCATTGAGTCCTGTGAATCGTGTGTGGGAGTCCTCACTCAGGACTGAAATAATGTATTACCAAAGAAAAAAAGATGGAAATAATGAAATATCGAGCAATTTGTTTTTTTTTTACTGAATTTTGATCAAAAAATAAAAAAAAGACCAATGTAGGGATGGCAAAATCGATCCGATCTGATGGATATGCATCATTTCCAAATCCGATCAAATTCGAAAAATAGGATTTGATCGGATTTGAGAAAAACTCGAAAACTGTAACATGGGTATGGATAGGGTATGGATAATGCTATGTTCTATCCAAATCAGATTCGAACCTACGGATATGGATAATATCCGAACCCATATCCAAATATATATATATATATATATAGATGATCTTTCTCTCTCTCTCTATATATATTCTATCCTATATATAAATATTTAATTTATAATTAATATGATAATTATATTAACTTCATCAATTATTGAATTGTATTTGTATATTTTTTTCTTCATTCTCATTATCTTTTAGTATCTTAAGTTTCTTTTTCACTTAATATTTTTTATTATTGAATAAGATAATTAATATTTTTATATCTTAAAAATACTATAATTTTAGATTCTTTGTCTTTTTGAACAAGTCCTAATAGTGGTAATCTTATTTTATTTAAAAATAATATCCTTCCATCTTTATAAAATAAGGAATATAAATCTGTTCAAAATATCAATAATAATAATAATAATAATTTTCTTTTCTTCATTGTGGTTTTGATTTCTGATAGACAATTCAAATTTATCTCATGATAGTGATTCATCTTTAATTCATCGCATAAAAATTAAGTTTAAAATAAAAAAAATATATAATTGTATGTGAACCAAGCCGATAAAATAATTGAATCTAATAAATAACTATTTCTACACTATATAATTATTAATATATTTTATAATCAAAATAATTAATAGCTTTGGTTCTATAGTAAAAAATTAAAAGTAAAATATTCTCATCACATATTTTAGCTAAGTAACTTGTGGAGTTGTAGTTGTCACTTCATGAAATTATTTAGAAGTTTGGTATTCAAGTTCACTATTTTTTCAACACTATACTAAATTTTTGTAGATAAAATAATGGATTTAATAGTTTTGTTCTATGTTGAATTGTAATTCTATTTCTATATTTGATGTCTATAAATCTAAACTTATAAATTATGTTCTATGTTGAATTGATAATTATATGTTGGTTGATAATATGCATAAAATTATTTGATTATTTATTTTTTTGGGTATGGGATGGGTATGGGTTGGATATGGAGAAATGGATTATCCATGGGTATCTCCGAATCTATTGGGTATGGGGATGGGTATCTTTTTTCTTATCCGATCGAATATCGGATAAGATTTGAGTATAGAGTATTAAGTTCAGATTTGAGGATGGATAGTATAATATCCTATCCAAATTCTATCCATTGCCATCCCTAGACCAGCGACAAAAGATAAAATAAGCGATGCCAAACTAAACCGCATGTCTAGAACAATGTTCAAGATAGAAGGCTATTGTAATCATTTCCATGGCTCATCTTACAGCTTTTCTGCAAAATGAATTTTAATGTAACAATTGTTATTTTATAGCTATCTTCTTATAGTTTTTTTTTATAAGTCTAAAACATTATGCTAGCTGGAAAACATTATTTGAGGAACAGCAACATGGTCAAATAACTGTTGTTTCATATCATAATATTTGACGGTGATTGTCATAGTAGCTGTTTGTTATTTCCATAATGATAAAAGGTATTAGTTATATATATTTTTTAATAATTAGTGCTGTGGGGTCATACCATTTCAGTCGATATCTTCAAAACTCATACTCAAAAGTTCTCAAATCGACAAGAATACTGATGTGAGCTTCGGCTGTGGACGTCATTAAGGCCTCCAGAAGATCAAATTTATCAGAAAGCCAACCTCATCATAAGACTGATCTCATTAGAAGGTCGATCTCATTAGGAGATTGAGCTTGTCAAAAGACTGACGTTATCTAATAGCCGACCTCATCAGAATGTTGACCTTTGACACATGACAATATCAAAAGACATCAGCCTCATACCAATTAACGACCTACTCAGTTTGTATTAGCAAGATATCGATTTTAGCCGACCTACAGGAGAAACATCATCATATCACATCAGCTGATCTAAAGATTCACCATCACTGCTTTAAGCCAGATCAGGTTATTACCGATTTGCCGATATATTATTCGATTCTCAGCAAGGGGACATCGGATTTGGCCGATCTCATCGTACTTAGCTGATTTTACTTAACCAGTAAAACTTCAAGTTAGTTATCTTCCAGCTATATTACGGTTTGATTATAGTTATGATACAGCAATTTTCTAGCTCTGCTATAGTTATCTTCCAACTATACTATAGTCATTATTCGTATGGGTGAACAACCCACGATCTCTATATAGCTAGCCATTCTGTTATAACAAACTAACAGTCTAATAAATTTTTCTAACGTCCTAACAGCCTAAGCCAGTCCCCTATATATAAAGAAGGACAGAGTACTCTCTCGGAGGTAGGTGAGAAATCATACTCACAGAGCCCAAACTCTATTGAACTCTTTCCAAGCATCTCACTGAAGGAAATCTGAGTTCTCTCTATTTCAATTTACACTCCTTGCTCTCTATTTTTCTATTTTTCACTACCTATTCTCAAGGTCCCGACTTATTTAAGTATCGGAGGGTCCTAAATTGGAGGGTATCCTATCAGTTTTAGGACTTCTTTTGTATGTCCCTTCGTGGTCTTCATCGGCTTGATCCCCATTAGCTTTCTAGCTCAGTCCAAAATCGATCTCGCCATCTTTTGTCCAAAGCTTTGCAATAATAGATTGACGCTAGAAGAAGAATTTTATCCAAAATTTTATGAAAAATGATAAATCAGAGAGTACAAAATAATTCTGTGCCTTCACTGTCTTCTTCAGGAGGCATGCCCGAAGCAGTCCTACCTCTAGTTGTGATAGATCCAAATGAGATCATATGTAAAAAATTATACAAATAAAGTCACGAAGTCCGACTAAATGAGGACAAGAAAAGATTAAGTTTATCTAAACAAAGTTGGAAAAAGCCGAACTCAAGCTATGAAAATTTCAACTAAATCAAAATAATTTAATGTGAGACACCCGATCTCTGGATTGGACCTCACGATATAGAATGTCCGATCTCCGAATTGGACCTCACGAATATTCAGTGTGAGACACCCAATCTCCAGATTGGATCTCACAATCTGAGACATCCGATCTCCAAATTGGATCTCAGGATATTCAATATGAGATATCCGATCTCCAAATTGAACTTCATAGATATTCAATGTGAGACATCCAATCTCTGGATTGAATCTCATAAATTTTTAATGTGAAATGCTTGATCTGCAATTTGAACCTCATATCAACTCGACAAGTTTCGACTTAAATTCTAAGATGACATGACCTTGAAAGGAAAGAAGATGAAATATCTCAAGATGGAACTTCTGATGCATGGGAGACTTGATCTACCCATAACGACATCGGACAGAGGTATGTTTTAAACCTCTATTACATTCAATTTATTAAGATCGATTTAATTTTTAAAATTATATCATTTTTAATATTTTGAAGTTTATTTATTATATTAAACCACATTGGCTTCATGATTGATCCAACCGAGGTTAGATAATGTTCATTATATATATAATTATCTAAGTCTTATATAGGACAGTTAAACCTCGATCGGGCTATGTGAGGTCTGATAGACCTATATATATATATATATATATATATATATATATATATATATATATATATATATATCCTCGCGTGGTCATATCGACAAGATCTAAGGTGAAGGAAGCCAATCTCGACAAGACTCGAGGTGAAGAAAGCCAACCTAAAAAAAATCCAAGGTGAAGAAATTCAATCTTAACAAGATCCGAGATCACCTCGATAAGATCCGAGGTGAAAGAAGCCAACCTCGATAAGATTTGAGATGAAAAAACCAACCTTGACAAGATCCAAGGTGAAGAAATCTAACCTTACACAAGATCTGAGGTCGCCTTGGCAAGATTCGAGGTGAAGAAAGCCAACTTGGACAAGATTTGAGATTGACAAGATCCAAGGTGGACGAAGCCTACTTCGACAAGATCCACGATGGCCTAAAAAACCTTCGACAAGATCTGAGATCCAAACAAGATGAATTCGCCAACTTGGATGAGCTGCAAACTTTTTCCATGGACTACTTCTTTCATCCGAAGTGATCTTTTTAGACTCAGAAGTTGGGAGCAAATATTGTGGGGTCATATCACCT
Source organism: Elaeis guineensis (assembly GCF_000442705.2). Taxonomy (NCBI): domain Eukaryota; kingdom Viridiplantae; phylum Streptophyta; class Magnoliopsida; order Arecales; family Arecaceae; genus Elaeis; species Elaeis guineensis. The sequence continues at coordinate 37,386,315 of NC_026008.2, read as the reverse complement.
TAGCCAATATCCTTGGACTCGTATTCAAAAGTTCTCAAGTCAACAAGAATACTGATGTGAGCCTCGATTGTGAACATCATTGAGACCTCCAAGAGGCCGACCTCATCAGAAGGTCAAGCTCATCATAAAGTCTGACCTCATCAGAAAGCCAACCTCATCAGGAGGTCGAGCTCATCAAAAAGCCAACCTCATCATATGGCTGACCTCATCAGAAAGTCAACCTCATCAGAAGGCCAAACTCATGAAAAAATCGATCTCATCAGAAAGTCGAGCTCGTCAGAAGGCCAACGTTATCTGATAGCTGACCTCATCAAAATGTCAACCTTTGACACATGACAATATTGGAAGACATCAGCCTCATACCAATCTCTGACCTGCTTAGTTTGTATTAGCAGGACATCGATTTTAGCCAACCTGTAGGAGAGACATCATCATACCATATCAGCTGATCTAATGATTCACCATCACTGCTTTTAAGCTAGATAAGGTTACTACCGACCTATCGATATATTACTCGATTCTCAGCAAGGAGACATCACATTTGATCGATCTCATTAGACTTAACTGATTTTACTCAACCAGTAAAGCTTCAAGTTAGTTATCTTTCAGCAATATTACAGTTAGATTATAGCTATGATACAGCTATTTTTCAGCTCTGCTACAACTGTCTTCCAACTATGCTACAGCTATTATTTACATAGGTGAACAAACCACAATCTTCATATAGTTGATCATTCTGTCATAACAAATTAACAGCCTAACAAATTTCTAACAGACTAACAAAATCTTCTAACGGCTTAAACAAGCCCTCTCTATATAAAAAGAGGCACAGTGCTCTCTGGGAGGTAGGTGAGAAGTCATACTCATAGAATCCAGACTTTGTTGAACTCTTTCCAATTCCTCTATCGAAGAAAATCTAAGTTCTCTCTATTCCAATTCACACTCCTTGCTCTCTATTTCTCTATTTTTCACTAGGGATGGCAATGGGTAGGGTTTGGATCAGGTATTGTACTATCTATCCCCAAATACGAACTTAATATCCTATATCCAAATTCTACCCGATATCCGATCGGATAAGAAAAGAGATATCCATCCCCATATCCAATGGGTTCGGAGATACCCACGGGTAATCTATTTTCTCATCCCAACCCATATCTGCCCATGCCTATCCCATACATAAAAAAAATAAACAATCAAAATAATTTTATGCATATTATCAATCAAAATAAAATTATCAATTCAATATAGAACATAATTTATAAGTGCAGATTTATAAAAATCAAACATAGAAATAGAATTACAATTCAACATAGAACATATAAATAATCAAAATAATTTTATGCATATTATCAATCAAAACAGAATTATCCAAACAGAATTATAAACATATATGTTCGGATATGGGTTCAGGTATTACCCATACCCGTAGGTTCGGATAGAGTTAGGATTCGGATTTGGGTAGAAAACAGCACTACCCATACCCGTGCTACAGTTTTCGGGTTTTACCTAAATCCGAATCCAAACTCGATCAAACCCTATTTTTCGGGTTTGACTGGGTTTGGGTAGGATGCATACCTATCGGGTCGAGTCGATTTTGCCATCTCTATTTTTCACTATCTGTTTTCAAGATCCCAACTTACTTAAACATCGGAGGGGCCTAAATCGGAGGGTACCCTATCAGTTTTTGAACTTTTCTTACAGGTCCCTTCGTGGTCTTCATCGACTTGACTCTTATCAGCTCTCCAGTTCAGTCTAGAATCGATCTCGTCATTTTTTCTTTGAAGCCTTGCAGCAACAATTAGTATCATCTCAAGGATAGTTTATGCATCCTATTAGTCTAGATGCGATGATGCCGTATGCCCGATCAGCTTTATTTTCAGCAAAGGATGAACAGTAATAATGCCATAAATCCCATAAAAAAAGCCATAAATAGCAATACTGCTATGATTGTTGGGTTTCGATTATATCTTTCATGTGAAAGGATGATAGATCTTGTTTCACAACATCAATCATTGGATTACACCTCATATTGCTCTCAAAGTAGGTGTACAACTCTCCAAGCACCTCAATATATTCTCCTCTCTTCAACTGCATGGCTCCATCCAATGGTTGATATTGTGAAAAAGATCAATCATTTGCGAAAGATACAATCGGAACCCATGATTGTCTCTTGTTGGGATATATCGACCGGTCCCTCTCACGCCGACTCACCATTGGGCCCATCTGATCGGCGTCCGACTCTACCGATCGCATCGACCGACGACTGCCGACACCGTCCGATCGAAGGTATGTCGGTCGGGTAGACCCTTTCCGTTCCCGACTGGCCGAACGACGAAGTCCGATCTCCGACTCCCGCAATGCGCCAGACTGATCATTGGAGGGTCCCTGGGTCTTCACCTGACATCCCACAATCAAATGCCGACATATGGTCGGTCGGCTCCCCCAAACACCGTACAACTGCTGAGGGCCGCTGTCCTGATAAAGGCATGCAGCATAGCCGTCCTGGGACATTGTCCTGCCAAGGACATAGATTAATCCCAGCGATTTGACAACTCACGGTGACTTGATAGTCTGCGGCGACTCTGACAGCCTCCGGTGATTTGACAACTCCCCCAGTTGTCTGCATCATTAATGACGGCACCATGCCACGCTCTACTATAAAATGGAGAAGGCAACAGTGCTGCGAGGAGGTTCTTTCGAAGCCCCTGGACTCACTCTCTCTAGTTCTCACCCTCTCTCTCTCTCTCGCTGAGTTTCCTTGATTCTTTTCTACTGTTGCCTAGTCTCCTCTCTGACTTGACCGTCGGAGGATCCCCACCGGAGGCATCTCTGGTTAGTGTGGACTTCTCTTGCAGGTGCTCGTTCCTGGCGATCAGGCGACGAGGAGGTTGGCCGCAACAGGTTTGGCACGCCAGGAAGGGGAAGCCGTACAGGTCCGACCTCCATAGAGCTTGAAAAAATCTTTTCGAAATGACAAGAACCTGGGCTCAGCGATCGAGGGCCACCGGATCGGCGAGGCACTCTTCCCATCGGGAAGAGACCTCTCCTCCACCCTCCATGGCGGAGCCCATCTCTCCGCATCCTGTGGTGACCACGGAGGTGCAAATTACGGTGATTGTGCGGCAGATGACTGTGCTGATGGATGCAGTCAAGAGCCTTCAACAACAACCAACCCGGTTGCCGCACTCATCGATGGGGCAACCGGCGGCACACCCGATGCCCTCCAGGAGCAGCCACCGATGCCCGCATCGGTCTCCGTCTTCTCCTCAGGAGCAGCTGTCACAGCACTCCCACCGAGAGGAGGAGAGGCGGCCACGGCATGATACCCACCGGTCCCGACGACCGTCTCCTTCCCAGCTGGAATGAGTGAGGAAGGAGAAGCAGCCGCGAACACCGTCCGCCTCCCTCTCAGATTCATCGGAAGACTCGACCCCCGAGGTCTCCCAGCACCGACGAGCCGACGACTATGAATGCAGGTTCGAAGAAATCGACCGTCAGCTCGTCTAGCTTCAGGTGGACGGGCAGAAGTCTTCGAACGATGTCGACTTTCAGACCGCCCAACCTCTCTCCCGACTCATCCTCGATGAGCCGATCCCTAATCGGTTCAAGATGCCTCATGTGGAGCCCTACGACGGCTCTACCGATCCAGTTGACCATCTGGAGAGCTACAAGGCTCTTATGACGATCCAAGGGGCAACCGATGCCCTTCTCTGCATCGGCTTTCCTGTCACACTTTGCAAGACCACCAGGGCCTGGTACTCCGGCCTCCGCTCAGGAAGCATCCACTCCTTCGGATAGCTCAAACATACTTTTGTGGCCCATTTCAGCACCAGTCGGAAGCCCCCACGAACCTCGGACAGCCTTTTTTCCCTCAAGCAGGGAGAAAATGAGATGCTCCGATACTTCGTGACGTGATTCAACGTGGCCACGCTCAAGGTTCAGGACCTCAATGAAGACATGGCTATCTCAGCCATGAAGAGGGGGCTAAGGGGATTTCGATTTACATACTCCTTGGACAAGACCCTCCCCCAGACATACGTCGAACTGCTGGAGTGCGTGTACAAATACATGCGCGCAGACGAAGGAGCTTCCGACCGATGCCTGACTGAGGCCGAGGACCCGAAGGAGAAGCGAAGGAAAGGTCGGGCCCCTGTCGAGCCCAGCAGGCCCCCGACTGACAAACAGGTCTCACCCCAGTGACGGAGCCCGAGATCGCCTCGACGGCAGAGTCCGAGGCCGATGCATCCCAGGTATGACTCCTATACTCCCCTCTCTGCTCCTTGTGCATAGATTTTGATGGAGATTGAAAGAGAAGAATATCTGCGACGGCCTCCGCCTTTGAAGGCAAAGGGCCTCGACCGATGAAAGTACTGTCGATTTCATCGGAGCTATGGCCACAACATCGAGCAGTGCATCCAACTCAAGGATGAAATTGAGACCCTCATACGTCGAGGGTATCTTGAAAAATTTCAAAGAAAATCGCCGACTCGACCCATCCCCGACCGATAACCCCAACCGATTGAGGAGGCAGCGAACAATCAGCCCACGGTCGGGGTCATCAACATGATCTCCAAATGACTGGATCCGGAGACGACTGCTGGAGTGGAGTCGACGAAGAAGCTATGCCAAGATGATGTAATTACTTTTACAGACAAGGATGCTCGGGGAATCCAAACTCCCCATGACGATGCTGTTGTTGTCTCAGCAACAATAGCAAATTATGATGTAAGAAGGATCTTTTTTTGATAATGAAAGTTCGACTAATGTTTTGTTTTACTCGACCTTCTCCCGAATGCGACTGTCGGCTGATCGGCTCGAAAGAGTCTCCACGCCCCTGGTGGGTTTCGTCGGAGAAACCGTCATGGTGAAAGGAGAAGTTACTCTTCCCATGATAGCTGGAACCGAACCACGACAAAGCACCGTCCACCTAACCTTTGCAGTCATCCAAATACCTTCGGTCTACAACGCCATACTTGAAAGACTTGGGCTAAATGCCCTCAAAGCTATAGTCTCAACCTACCACCTGCTGGTTTGGCTCTCGATCAAAAATAGAGTCAGAGAGATGCGCGGGGATCAACAGCTCGTTCGGCGATGCTTTCAGATCTCTGCTTGAAGTAACGAAGCGAAGGACTCCCTGACGGCCGACAAGTTGGACCAACGGAGAGAGGAAGAATGGGGCAAACCGACCGAATAGCTGGTTTCGATCTCGATAGCGGAGAATCCCGAACGAGTGGTCTGGGTCAGATCCCAATTATTCGACCCTGAGCAACGGCAGCTAGTGGAGCTGCTGAAGGCCAATACCGATGTATTCGCTTGGTCGGCAGCGGATATGTCCAGCATCCCCCTAGAGACGATGACTCACCGACTCAACATCAATCCTGGAATGAGGTCGGTGAGGCAGAAGAAGCGGTCTTTCGCTCCTGAAAGACAGAAGGCCATCGACGAGGAAGTAGACAAGCTATTCGAGGCGGGCTTCATCAGAGAAATCACGTACCCCGATTGGCTCGCCAATATTGTCATGGTGAAAAAAGCCAACGGGAGGTGGAGGATCTGCATTGACTATACCGACCTAAATCATGCCTGCCCGAAGGACAGCTTTCCACTTTCGAAAATCGACCAGTTGGTAGATGCGACGTCCGGACATCGACTGCTCAGCTTCATGGATGCCTTTGCCGGATATAATCAGATCCGGATGGTGTCCGAAGATGAGGAGAACACAGTCTTTGTGATCGCCAAGGGCCTTTACTGCTACAGGATAATATCCTTCGGACTGAAAAATACCGGGGCCACCTACCAACGACTCGTCAATAAGGTCTTCAAAGATCAAATCGGGCGCAACATGGAGGTGTACGTGGATGACATGCTGGTGAAGAGTGCGCAGGCCTCAGATCATGTCTAAAATCTCGAAAAAACTTTTCGCACTCTTCGACGACATCGGATGAGGTTAAATCCGACTAAATACGCCTTCGAGATGACTTCGGGGAAGTTTCTCGGATTCCTCATTTCTCAACGAGAAATTGAGGCTAACCCTGAGAAGATAAAGGCAATCATCGACATGCGGCATCCGGACATCAAAAAGGAGGTATAGTAGCTTAACGGCAGGATCATCGTGCTCAGCCAATTCATCTCTCGATCGGCAGAGAGATACCTCCCGTTCTTCAAGACCCTGAGACAGGTGAAGGACTTCTCTTGACCGGATGAGTGCCGGCAGGCCTTTGAGGATCTGAAAAGGTACCTGGCTTCCCCACCACTGCTTGTAAAGTCGGAAGTCGGAGAAATGCTGTACCTCTATTTGGCAACCTCTCCAAAGGCGGTTAGCTCGGTGCTCGTCCGAGAGAACGAGAGCCGAATTCACCAACCCATATACTACACCAGCAAAGTGCTCCACGAAGCTGAAGCTCGATACTCAAAAATGGAGAAAATGATATTCGCCTTGATCGTGTCTGCACAACGACTCCGTCCGTATTTCCAAGCGCACGCTATCGTGATCCTCACCGACCAGCCCCTGAGGACGATCTTGCGCCGCCCCGACACATCAGGACGACTGACGAAATGGACAGTGAAGCTGAGTGAGTTCGACATTCAGTACCGACAACGACCAGCCTTGAAAGCCCAGGTCTTGGCCGACTTTATTGCGGAGTGCCCGATAACCGACCAAGGATCAGAAGGTGGGAGCCCCGGAGAAGTTGCAATCTCCGAACCTGACCCCAGGTCTACCTGGGTGTTGCACATCGACGGAGCTCCCAACGCTCGAGGGAGCGGGGCCGGGTTCCTGCTCACCAACTCAGAGGGAGTGGTTACCGAGTACGCCCTTCGGTTCGACTTCAAAACCTCCAATAATCAAGCCGAGTATGAAGCGCTCCTCGCTGGCTTGAGAGTAGTGAAGGAGCTCGGGATCGACAGCCTCAGAGTCTTCTCCGACTCCCAGCTGATCGTGGGGCAAGTTAAAGGCAAATTTGAGGCGTGAGACCCGACCATGGCAAAATATCTCCAGAAGGTGAGAGATCTCATGGCACACCTCAAGTATTTCAAGATCTTCCACATTCTCAGGTCGGAGAATGCTCGGGCCGATGCACTCTCCAGGCTTGCGACATCAGCCTACGACGCCTTGGGTCGGATATTGGTGGAGAGCCTCGAGCAGTCGAGCATCGACAGGGCCGAAGAGGTGCTGCAACTGGCGACCGAACCAAGCTGGATGGATCTGATCGTACGGTATCTAACCGACGGAACTAGCCCTGAAGACCCCGTGGAAGCCAAACGACTCCGATGGGTGGCCTCCAAATACGTGATAATGGATGGCCGACTCTACAAAAGATCGTTCTCCCTTCCCTTGCTCAGGTGCTTGGGACCGACTAACGCGGACTACGCGCTCAGAGAAGTACATGAAGGGATCTGCGAAAATCACTTGGGGGGCAAATCCTTGGCCTAAAGTCCTACGGCAGGGTTACTACTGGCCCACCATGAGAAGGGATGCGGTCGAGTTGGTTCGGAGGTGTGAACCATGTCAGAGGCACGCTAACCTACAACACCGACCAGCTAACCAAATCACTCCTATTGTCGTCCCGTGGCCCTTCGCCCAGTGGGAGATCGACATAGTTGGTTCTTTCCCTCCGGCATCTGGCCAAAGAAAGTTCATAGTCATCGCAATCGACTACTTCACTAAGTGGGTAGAAGCCAAATCTCTGGCGCAGATCACCAAGCGGAAGATAGAAGACTTCGTCCAGAAGTCTATCATCTTCAGGTTCGGACTACCGCACACCATTATCACCGACAATGGATGATAATTCGACAATCGAGACTTCCGGGAGTTCTGTGCGAGATTTCATATCACGCACCGACTGACCTCGGTCGGGTATCCACAGTCCAACAGCGAGGTCGAGGTGACCAACCGGACTATTCTGCATGGACTAAAGACCCGACTGAATGAAGCCAAAGGCCTCTAGGTCGAAGAATTGAATTCCATCCTATGGGCGTACCGAACGACACCCCGTGTCTCGATCGGAAAATCTCCTTTCAGCTTGGTCTATGGAACGGAGGTGATGATCCCGCTTGAGATCGGGCTACCATCGACTAGAGTCGAGCAGTACCGCGAGCCGGGCAACTCCGAGTGTCAGAGAGCCGATCTGGACCTCCTACCCGAACTCCGGTGCGAGGCTCAACTCCGTATGGCTTCCTACCGACAGAGAGTGGCCCGATACTATAACGCTAAGGTTAAGCTGAAGCTTTTCAGGCCTGGGGACCTGGTCTTAAGAAAGGCAGAAGTTTCGAAGCCTCTAGACCAAGAAAAGTTGGCTCCGAACTGGGAAGGATCCTACAAGATAGCGGACACCTACAGGTTGGGAGCTTACCGACTGGAGACTCTTGAAGGAAGCACCATTCTCCAGACTTGAAATACCGACAATCTGATGTTGTACTACCAGTAAACTCTGTGTGCCCTTATTCGGAATACAAACTCAGCTTCAGAACTTCAGAGTCTAGAATCTCAGCCCTCCAACTGTGTGTCGGCGCTCGCTAGTAGTACGAGCCCCGACGCCATGACTTGGGCCCAACATTCCATTGGGAATCTGCGGCCCAATCGCCGACGGCGCGTCGAACTCTTACGCCGACTAACATATCTACGTTGGTGGAAGGCCGACGATGGCGACGAAAAAACCCCCCTAAGTTGAAGCCACGCCCCTTCCGCAGCCAGCTCCTGAGCAAGGCGACTGGCTAACTTGTCGACTTGGCTCCAGCCAAGAAAGGCAAAACGCCAATGCGACCAACGTCGCGTTCGCGACTTACCGACTAGGTCACGATCGGTCAAAGGATATTCGGCTTACCACCATTTATCACACGTTACGACGCATACGACCGACAAAGAATCGGGCAATGAATGACCGACCTGTCATCAACTAAATGCGTAGGATACTATTCAACTATCGGACTCTACAAGATGATTGGGTCAAAGAGTTATGCCCGAAGGACGGACGATGCCCGACTCGACGAACATGCCCGACTTAGGTCTGGGCAACGGGCGCTCGACTTAAGCTCTCGACCGTCGGGTCATACGACAGTTGGGGGGCTGATCTAAAATCAGAGCTCGCTCTACCTTTACCATGGCGCGTGCTACCAACTATTCCGGATCGTTACCTGAGATCCTACCGAACGTCCCAGATACATAAAAAGAAAGAAGAGTTAAAAAATTTTCAATTTCATTCAAACTTGAACTGAGTTTATAAAATTAGGCCGAAGCCCGATTACAAGTACACTAAGTAAAAGCAAAAACAAAACATGCTCCGACTACTCGCCGGAGTCGGCTTCCTCTATCGGGAGAAGTCCGGGGGTGGTCGGCGTATCTGCTCGGGCCAAGGTAGCATCGGGGGTTGGAGCTGCCTCGCCTTCGGCAGCCTGGTCTGCGTTGGCCTCCTCCATGGCAGTGCGATCTCCCAACGACGGGTCGGCCTCCTCTCCCGCGGCTTGGCCCTCTGACTCTGGGGGGACGACGCTGCTGAGATCGAGCTCCGGATATAGGCTCTGGACCACTTCCCGAGCATCCTCATACCCCACTCGGTACGAGAGGAAATCGCTCTCCAAGAGTTCCTCCCGATATTCGTCGGAGCCGCGGAAGTCCTCCACGGCCCGACCTATGGCCTCTTTCGCCGACTCTGCCTCCACCCTCGCTATGTCTGCGTCGGCTTGAGCGGAGGATAAATTTTCTTCGGCCTTGGTGAGATTTCCCAAACTTATCCGGAGTTGCTCGCATTTGGCTTTGAGTTTCCCGACGGAGTTGTCCCGCTCGCGATGCAGCCGGCGAACAGTGCGGGACTTCCGCTTGGCTTCCTCATGAGCCGACTACAGCTCGGTCCCCGAGGCGGCCAGGGCACCGGTAAGGCGGGAGACCTCCTCGGTAAGGCGGGGGATCTCCTCTTCAAGTCGGGCCTCACGGTCGACCGACTGCTTCAGCTGGTCGACCATTACTGCCTTATCGGCCTCGACGGCCATGGCCTTATCTTTCCATGCCGCCCGGAGATCATCGAACCTCCGATATCCGGCCTCCAGCTCGGATATGTGGTAAATCAGCTACAAACAACAAGACTGACCGTCAGAAGACTGAACTTATAAAAAACGACGATGAAAATGAAAAGTAAAGGAGAGAGACTTACCCAGATCATGGTCGGGTAGAAGGATGAAAGCATGTCGGATACCCACTGATTCTTCATGATCTCATGGTCGGTCAGAAGGATAACCGCCTAGTATAACCTCCTAGCCAAGTCATGGTTGATCAGGGCCGATGCTCCTTCGGGAAGCGGGGCATCGGACGACGCACCACGATCGGCCGACCTCCTGTCGTCGCCTGGCACCATCGGGGCCTTCCCTCGTTCGGACACCCAGGCCCTGACATCAGAAAGAGAGCGGAGGGTCGAGCCCAATTGGGTCCCTCCCGAGGCCGCGACGGTCGTCGACGCAGATCGTTTGGGCTCGCGTGTCTCTGCCCGAACCTCTCCCGCCGGCTATGCGGCCGGCACATCTTCGGCCGCTTCCTCGGCCGCCTGTCCCTCGGATGGGGCCGCTCCCTCGACCGCTCGTTCCTCGAATGGGGCTTCAGTGGGCACTGTCGGCACTGACAGCGCGATGATCGGCTCCCGATCCAACGTCTGTTCGGAGTCGGGCTCCGCTCCCGCCGCCGTCGGCTTGCTCGACGGTGCTACTTGAGGCCTCTTGGGAGGCCACGATGGTTCGGCTCCGTGCGCCGGCCTCTTCCGCGCCGCGTGTTGCCGAACGTCGGCTTCTGTCAACCTCACCTTCGACGGCATGTCTGCAATTTCAACAGAGGATCAGCACCAAAAAAAAAAAGAAGAAGAAAAGAAAAGAGAAGAAAAACAGACCTAGGCGAGGAACCGAACTCAGACCGACGTCATACAGGGCTTGCTCGGTGACGAGCTCCCTCTGCTTCGGCACCGAGATATCCTTCAAATGGTGGAAGTCCTCTCGGTCCCTGTCCTCCACCCGAGTATTCTCATTTGGTTGAGTTCGGGGGTCCCCCCAGCAGGAAGGAAACTCTCAAGGAACTGGAGAAGAGACAAAGAAGAACTGGTTCTTCCATCCATGGATTGACGACGGAAAACTAGTGATGAAGGAAAGACCCTTCCGAGGGTTGAAAAACCACCACCCTCGGGCTTTAGGGTGGGGTCGGAGAACGAAGAAAGCTCGAAAGAGGAAAATACGAGGATTGGTCGGCAAAAGCCGACACAACAAGGTAAAGCTGACTACCAGTCGGACCGAGTTCGGCGCAAGCTGCGCCGGTCAAAGTCCGTAGTAGTCCAGCACGTTTCGGACAAACTCCAGAACCAGAAAGCGAAGACCGGCCCAGAGGTCCTCGACGTAGAAAGCCACCTGGCCCGGGGGTGGGTTGTTAACCCGACCGTCGGCCCCAGGGGCGAACAGCCGAAACTGCTTCGGGATGCTGTACTACTCCCGGAGCCGATCGACGTTCGACTCTGAAAGTGAAGAGACCTCCATCTCTGGGGTCGATCGAGAATCGTCGGTCGGGTTCCCCGACCGACTCCCTCGTGGAGAGGTTCTAGCCATGATGTTAGAACTGAGATCGAAGAATGAAGAAGAAGAAGGAGAAAGAAAATTCCAAGGAAGCAAAAGGAAAATGGGAAGAAAAAGGTGGAGGCTCCTGGAAAACTCTCTAAGGAAGTGAAGCAAAAATTTAGTGCAGGGGCAAAATGGTAATTTTAAAACTTTTTCAAAATTACTATTTTACAGTGGAATTATTAATTAATCTCATTAATTAATACTAATTAACCCTACACTAGGATCTAAATATGATACAACAGCATGCATTTAAATTTGAAATTCAAATTTGAATCAGTAAACGTTTTACAGTACTGTGTTCAGAACACATCACCTTTTGCGGGTAGTCGATCACCGTAATCTGATCACCGTCGGAGGGTTCTGATTGTCACGTCGCAGCCACCCAACTGTCTGGCCTCTGCGGATCATCCACACGAAGCTCCCGTCTGATCAGCTCCTCACGAATGCTAGTTCGTGATTTCACCCTTTTGATGGCAGATATTGATCGAACTCCTTCGATCGATGTGTGCCGACTTCTCGGATGCTCCAGATCATCTGCACAGTTACTTGAGAGACTGATGGATCTCTCTCTAAAATTTGATGGACTCACGACACTCGTGGCACACCAATCTCACTTCCCGAACCCTAGGTAGAAACCCTAGGGTACACACCAAAAACCCTGCGCCCAATTTTCTCTCTTTTCTTTCTTTTTCTCTCGGAAGGTTTTGGACCTTCACCTTGTGCAGAAGCCTTCCTCACGTCCCAAAGTTTCTCTCCTAATTTTTCTACGCACGTCCCACCTTTCTCCTCTTTTTAAAACAACGTCGAACGTGTCTTATCCGCGTGAGAGGATAAAGACAAGAGGTTACACATTTGAATTCAAATCAAATTTGAATTCAAACAAAAATCAACTTATCCCTATCCTTTTGGGCGTGAGAAGAGAAGGGGTGTGGCTCTTTGTGCATGGAAAAAGTTTCACGAGAAACCTTTTCTCGTGTAAGTAATGTGGCGCACAAAATGGATAAGGATGAAAGGGCAAGTGATAAGTTATCCATTCAAATTCAAACATGCTTTGAATTTGAATGGCTAACTAATTATTTTATCCATCCATATGGCGCACAAATGAGGACGTGGGGAAGGGTTTTGCGTGAGAAAAATTTCACGAGAAGTTTCTTCTCGTGAATTCAAATGGGTGCAAGGAAGTTGGGTGACACAGGGAATTTAAAACAAGGTGGTTTGATTCAAATTGAGCCAACCTAGTTTAAAATAGGTTGAGCACAATTAGACCAAATTAAACCCAACATAATTAGGCTTAATTAGGTTTAATAAAATCCTAATCAAATCAGGAATTAACTAAACCTAACCCCTGATCAAATCAGGGACTAAACCACCTTAGCGATTAGGTCAACATTTAACCTAATCGGGTCAATCCAAACTGAATCCAATTCAATTGGACTTGATCCAAAAATAATTACTCAATCAAATTGAGTTAATTAGTGATTAAATCACTAATTAAATCTCTCATAAATATTGAGTCCAAATTCGATGGACAATCAGGCATCAGAGACCATCGATATGAAACCCTGATCAAAGAGTTCAAATTTCAAATTCAAAATTCGAAATTCAAAATTTTGACCCCGGTACCCAAAATGTGTGGAACTCATGATTAGAGAATCCTAATTCTCAATCATAGAGTTCCAGATAGATAAGACTCATAATCAGCCATCAGATCAGAAAGGAACCTCTAATGTGTGTGACCCCGCAGGTTCGAACCTAAGCCGGTAGCACAGGAACCAATTTCTGTACTAATCGAAGTGACCATCTAGCAATGGTACCCGATGATCGGATAGGTCAAATAATCACAATCGCAACATTCAGAACCTACGTGAATATGGTTACCGTATAATTCATCCCTTTTGACCCCTGTATTTAGGATGACTCAGGGTTAAACTGTCAACCCTGATGATATCATCCGAATCGTGCTCAACTCAATTAGTCCTGTGACTCCTCACTAGGACTACCCTGGCCAAGGTTTTGCTAAATTGAAACACGACTGTACACAGCTCCTAAACTGGAGTGGTCAATCCCATCTTGACACACGCACCGACAAGTCAAGTACTTGACTACACCCAGCAACCTTCCGTCACTGAATTAGAAATTCAGGTAGTCCAGTGCCTAAGTGCAGTGAGTTGCTTGCAAGTCACCATGGCGGTCTCAGGTCGGAGGGACATTTATACCCATATCCCATCGGAGCAAATCTTGACAGCAGAAATAGCTCCGGAGTTGGTCACGTTCAGTGCAGATGTACCATTACATCTCACCTGTATGCCATACCAGTATCTCCACACTCTTTGGTTATGAGGACAACCAACCCATATGGCACACAACGACCTATGCTCGATAAATATTGTCGTCCTTGGTAACAACGTATCATTTGATCGCGAACATGTTTAAGGACTAAACGACAAATCCTCCTTTGTCGAGTCTAAATAGTCCTAAGGACTTCACCACAACACAGGAGTTCATTAGAAGATGAAACATTTGTGATGAAAAAATACCAAAATAACTTTTATTTATTTATAATTCATGTACTAATACAAAAGGAGCACAACCGTCAACAGGCTGACGATTGGCTTTGGGATACTATTCCCAACAATCTCCCACTTGGCCTAATGCCTATCGGTGCAGTATCTAATACCCATCTTCGACTTGTAGTCGTTGAACTCCTTCACCGCAATGGCTTTAGTGAATGGGTCGGCCAGGTTCTCCTTTCCGTCGATCTTCTGAAGGTCGACGTCACCTCGATCCAAGATCTCCCGGATGAGATGGTAGCGGCGCAGAATATGCTTCATCCGCTGGTGTGCCTTTGGTTCCTTCGCCTGAGCAATGGCTCCAGAGCTGTCGCAGTAGAGCAGAACTGGACCAACAAGGGAGGGTGCTACTCCGAGCTCGGTGATGAATTTTCTCAGCCACACCGCTTCTTTGGCAGCATCTGATGCAGCAATATACTCCGCCTCGCATACTGAATCAGCCACAGTGTGCTGCTTGGAACTCTTTCAGCAGACAGCCCCACCATTAAGGGTAAAAATAAATCCTGACACACTCTTGCTATCATCTCGATCAGACTGGAAACTAGAGTCTGTAAACCCTATAAGTCTCAAGTCCGATTCACCATATATAAGCCACTGGTCCTTAGTATTTCTCAAATACTTCAGGATGGTTTTAACAACCTTCCAGTGATTCTCTCCTGGATCAGATTGGTATCTACTCACTACCCCTAATGAGTATGCCACATCTGATCGTGTACATGTCATAGCGTACATGATAGATCCCACTGTCGAAGCATATGGAATCCTACCCATACGCTCTCTCTTTTGAGGTGTTGTCGGACAATCCCTCTTTGAGAGAGAAATTCCATGGCCTATCGGTAGATAGCCTTTCTTGAAATTTTCCATGCTGAACCTTTTCAGCATAGTATCAATGTACGTGGACTGGGATAAGCCAAGCAACTTTTTGGATCTATCCCTATAGATCCTCATCCCTAGGATGTAGGAAGCTTCTCCCAGATCCTTCATGGAGAACTGTGACGATAGCCAAATCTTTATTCCCTGTAATGCAGGGACATCATTCCCGATTAAGAGAATGTCATCCACATACAATACAAGAAATACTACTGCTGGACCATTAGCCCACTTATAAATGCAGGGTTCTTCTCTGTTCTTAACGAAGCCATACGTTTTGATCGTCCTATCAAAACGTATGTTCCAACTCCGAGATGCCTGCTTAAGTCCATAAATGGACCTCTGTAGCTTGCACACCTTAGACTCATCTGTGGATGTGAACCCTTCAGGTTGTATCATATACACCTCTTCGTCCAGCTCTCCGTTTAGGAAAGCTGTCTTCACATCCATCTGCCAGATTTCATAGTCCAGATGGGCAGCTATCGCAAGCATAATCCGAATGGATTTGAGCATTGCCACAGGAGAAAACGTCTCGTCATAGTCTATACCATAACGTTGACGATATCCCTTGGCAACCAGACGGGCTTTATAGGTCTCCACCTTTCCGTCTGCGCCCCTCTTCCTTTTGAAGACCCACTTACACCCTATGGGTTTTACTCCTTCGGGTGGGTCAACCAATGTCCACACATCGTTGACCTTCATGGACTCCATTTCGGATTTCATGGCCTCTAGCCATTTCTCAGAGTCAGGTCTCTGCATTGCATCCATGTAGGTGATCGGATCCTCATCGTTTTCATCAAGTTCGATAGGATCACCATCCCGGACCAAGAAACCATAATATCTGTCCGGTTGATGTGGTACTCTACCAGACCGCCTTAAGGGTGCATAATCAATGGGCTCCGGATCTGATCTAATCAAATCCGGTTCAGGTTCAGTAACATGTGTCGGTTTTTTCACCTGTCGAACTTCGTCAAGTTCGACTTTAAAGGCAACAGTTCCTTCACTAAGGAACTCCTTTTCTAAAAAGATTGCCTTAAGGCTGACAAACACCTTTTGCTCATCAGCAAGGTAGAAATAATACCCTTTGGTCTCTTTTGGGTACCCTATAAAATTACACTTGTTAGACCTAGGTCCAAGCTTGTCTGTAATTAAACGTTTAACATAAGCCGGACACCCCCAAACCCTAAGGTGCGAGAGTACTGGCTTACGTCCTATCCATATCTCATATGGCGTTTTGGCTACAGACTTACTCGGAACTCTATTTAGAAG
Organism: Elaeis guineensis; assembly: GCF_000442705.2. Taxonomy (NCBI): domain Eukaryota; kingdom Viridiplantae; phylum Streptophyta; class Magnoliopsida; order Arecales; family Arecaceae; genus Elaeis; species Elaeis guineensis. The sequence goes on along the minus strand of NC_026008.2, from coordinate 37,370,026 downwards.
GTAACAAGCCGATTCGAGCGCATATCCCCAGAGGGAGATTGGCAGACCAGCAAACCCCATCATGGATCGAACCATGTCTAACAGGGTCCGATTCCTCCTTTCAGACACACCATTATGCTGTGGTGTTCCAGGAGGAGTCCACTGAGAGAGAATCCCATTCTCCCCTAGATACGTCAGAAACTCATTGGAAAGGTATTCACCTCCTCGATCAGATCGAAGAGTTTTAATACACTTTCCAGTTTATTTTTCTATCTCATTTCGGAATAGTTTGAACATTTCAAATGATTCTGACTTATGCTTCATTAAATAGACATACCCATACCTAGATAGGTCGTCTGTGAAGGTTATGAAGTAGAAAAATCCACCTCTTGCACTTGAGCTCATGGGTCCACATACATCAGAATGTACCAGACCTAAGAGTTCACTGGCCCGCTCACCTTTTCCAGTAAAAGGTGACTTGGTCATCTTTCCAAGAAGACAGGACTCACAGGTTGGAAGTGATTCACAATCACTAACTTCAAGAATTCCTTCTTGAGCCAACCTGTTTATCCTGTTCTTATTGATATGACCTAGCCTACAGTGCCAAAGGTAGACTTCTAACACATTATCTATTCTAGAGCGTTTACCGAATTTTTGAACCACATTAACAGGCTGTGATAGTAAGTAAATTCTATTAATTAATTGTCCAACAAATATTGTAACACCATTCAAAATGATATTGCAAATATTTCCTTTTATTAAAAAATCATAACCGTACATGGCCAAAAGGCCTACAGAAATAATATTTAATAAAAAACTTGGATAATAGTGACATTCACTCAGAATTACATTACGAGAATTGATTACAAGACTCATGATTCCTAAAGCTAGAACTGGAACTTTGCTTCCATCTCCAACATTCAGGAACCTCTCGCCTTCATCAAATCTCCTACTGACCTGCAGACCCTGCATCGAATTACAAATATGATAAGGACTTCCGGTATCCAATACCCAGGCAGTAGTATCACAAATCGAAAAGTTGCAAGGAGTTATCATATAATTACCTTGCTTCTTCTTTGGCCTGTTCGGGTCCAGGGAGGCAATGTATTGAGGACAGTTCCTCTTCCAATGCCCGTGCTTCTTGCAAAAGAAGCACTCCGCCTGGCTCTGGTCATGCTTGCGCTTCTTGGTCTGACCCCGTGCTACTGTCCCAGCATGAGATTGCACCTTCTTATTTTTCTTCTTCTTGTTCTTCTTCCCCTTCCCAAAGGGTTGACGACGAGAAGAAGACCCTCCCACTACATTCACCGACTCCTTATGGAGTTGGTGATCCTTCTCAAAGTTCTGCAGCAACCCCAACAATCCGTGGTAGTTTACTGCAGGCTTTGTCATTCGAAAATGAGTAAGGAATGGGAGGAAGGACTTGGGCAAGGAATTAAGGATCGCATCCTTACCGAGCTGCTCGTGCAGAGGAAAGCCCAATTTGCTTAGGCGCTCAATCATCTCGATCATATACAGTACATGATCAGTGACTGAGGCCCCATCCCTCATCCGAGCATTGAAAATAGCACAACTAGTTTTGTGCCTTTCAACGTCGTCAGGCGTGCCAAAGGAGTCGTTCAACATTTGAAGCATCTCCTGTGGCTGGGCGTTCTCAAACCTTCGGCTGAACTCGTCATTCATTGCTGCCAGCATAATACATCGAACGGTGGTGCGGTCATTGAGCCACTTCAAGTAAGTGTCTCGGATCGTTTTACTAGCGTTCGGAGCTGGCTTCTCAGGTGCTGGATCCGTTACTACATAAAGGATCCGTTCATGCTCAAGGACGATTTTCAATTTTCGATACCGGCTATCGAAATTGGGTCCCATGAGCTTGTCATTATCTAATAATGATCGGAGCGACAGGTAGTGGCCATAGCTGCTTAAAGAAAAACGAGACCTCTATTAGTACATAAATTAATACTAAAGACTTGGACTTTAGTCTAAAGTTTTTCCCAATATTTTTACGAACTGGTAGCCTCATCCTCCAATTCGAGAAATTACTTTAATTCCTTAATGGGTACTAGAATCCACACAGACTACACACGAGCCCAACTTTGGTTGGTCAACCCATGTGCATCTATGGGTAGGTTCTTAACCAGTTGTTTCTCTAAACAACTTTCAGTAATTTATTTTGCCCCAGAACCTAATCAGTAGGCTTTGGCCTCCACTGAAAAGATCTGGTTAGGTCCAACCATTAACATGACTTAATTTAGTGAATCGGACCAATAAATGATCAGGCCCAACTTTGGCCGGCCAACCTAACCACCATCAGAAAGACTCAATCAAATTATCATATTATGAATAATAATTTCATTAGCCAATGAGCACCAGGCCTTTGGGCCTCCAATGATCATTGAACTAATGGACTCATTATCATTCACTTAATGGGAGGCTATGACTTAGTTATCATTATAACTTAATCATTTTAGGGACCTAATAATTTTGAGGATTTTATTAAAGAATAGTAGAGAAAAAATCATCCAGCCAATTTCAATCCTCCCACTGACTTCACCAAGTCAGATTAAAAAGGATTTAATTAAAGCTGGCATTAGGAGCACCTAAATCAGTCATACTGATTTACCTAATGACATGGGTGAGCTCTAATCACCAAGTGATCTAATCAAAATCTAACTTACCAGATTGGCCAGGTAAGTGAGATCAGTGGTGGGGATTTGCCATTAACTCGTCAATGATCGAATCAATGCGAGTAGCTCCCGCTTAAGAACCACTGGTCAAAACTGCTGAACTTACCTTAGACACCAACCGATTCATTAGTTTTAATTTTGATCAACTTAGTAAATAGAGCTCCACCGCGTAGCCATGAATTAAGTCCATCTTGGTCTAGTTAAAGACATGGACCCATTCAACTACAACTATTGAAGTTGAGTCTAGAGTATCCTTGACCTAATCTAATTCAACTTTTGATTAGATTTGACCAATTACTCCAATTCGTCCAATTTTTAAACTAACCTTAGGTCTAACCCAATTATGGACCTAATTCATCTAACCCATTGACCCAAAAGTTTATGCAATTGTCTTAGGTCTTAATTCACAATTCTAGACCTACTAGACAACACTTAATTCTTTTAATTAAGTACTTGGGCTGATGGGTCAGGGTTTGGCATTTCGAAAATAATTTTCAAATTTGAAAGATTTTATTTTCTGTTCACCAAATGTGTTAACTCATTTCACAAACGGGTCAGCACATTTCATAAACAGCAATTCTATTGCTCATTTCATAACAGAAAATAACTCAAAATAAATCATAAATTTTCTTTTAGATCTAATCTAACACATTCATGATAAATTTCTTAATTAAGTCCTTTCGCTGCTTCATCGGCATGGGATATAATTGCATCGGCACCCCTACCGCCATAGGAGACCCCATCGAATGGGAAGAGAGGACCTTTAAACCCTACTTTTCTCCTATGACCGGACGGCCATGGCAACCAACCCAATTAGATTACTTACTACTTGGATCATGTATATCTAAATATACAAATTTCAAAATTAAATTTTGAATTTCAAATTTCAAATTTCAAATTTCAAATTTTAAATTTCAAATTTGAGATTTCAACCAAATTTCAAATTTCAAATTTCGAATTTTCAATCTTTGAATTTTAAATTTTGAATTTTGAATTTCAAATTTCAAATTTCGAATTTCAAATTTCAAATTTCAAATTTGAGATTTCAACCAAATTTCAAATTTTAAATTTGAATTTTGAATTTCAAATTTCAAATTTTGAATTTCAAATTTTAAATTTGAGATTTCAACCAAATTTCAAATTTCAAATTTTGAATTTCAAATTTGAAACTTCTAACAAATTTCAAATTTCAAATCTTTTGAATTTCGAATTTCGAATTTTTTAAATTTC
>NC_026008.2:37240888-37366030 GCF_000442705.2 Elaeis guineensis | reverse complement strand
AACAGACATTTTCTCGTGGTTCAAATTTTGTTTTGTGTGGCTTGGTGTTGGTGGCAAAACATAAACAACCAAAGACTTTAAGGTGTTTATAATCTGGTAATTTGTGATATAAAACTTCGAAGGGTGTTTTCCAATTTAAAACCGAGGAAGGTAATCTATTTATTAAGTAGACAGCTGTAAGTATGGCTTCACCCCAAAATTGTTTAGGTAGATGGGAATGAAATAAGAGTGCTCGAGCTACCTGTAACATATGCTTGTGCTTTCTCTCAACCACTCCGTTTTGTTGAGGTGTGTGAGGACAAGATTTTTGGTGAAGGATCCCTCGGTCTTGGAACATAGATTGGCAAGAGGCATTGATGAATTCCGAGCCATTATCCGTGCGAATGAATTGCACCTGTTTCTGGAATTGTGCTTCTGTTAAATTCAAAAACATAGTGAGGTGAGATAGGGTTTGGGTTTTATCTCTCATTAGATAAGCCCAAGTTGTTCTACTAAAGTCATCTACAATGGTTAGAATAAATCTTGCTCCAGTGATTGTATGAATATGATATGGTCTCCATAAGTCTACATGTATCAATTCAAACACAGTTTTACTAGAAATTGTACTGATTGGAAAAGGTAATCGCTGCTGTTTTGATAAAGGACAAACTTCACAAGGTAGAGAATCTTTAATAGAAATATTGATATTTGGGATTTTGAACAATGTAGACTTGGATACATGACCTAAACATTCATGCCATAGAGCACAAGAGTTTGTGACAGACTGAACATTATTGCAACTTTTATGAAAAACAAACTGTGAAGGAGTGTGTGTGAATGATGAAGAATCAAGCTTGTATAAACCAGCATGTTCTTTTCCAATAGCAATTATCTCCTTAGTCCAATGGTCCTGCAAAGTACAATGAGAAAGAAAAAAATAAACCATAGTATTAGTAGATTGTAGAAGTTTACTGACTGAAAGAAGATTGTACTTGAAAGAGGGCACATACAACACATCTGTGAGAGTTATTTTCGGATGTAAAGAAATAGTGCCTATACATGTGACATTTTGTTTGGTCCCATCGAGTAAGTATATGGGTGAGGGGTTAGGTAGTCTATGTGGTGGAGAAAATATTTGTATATTTGAGCATATGTGGCTGGTTGCACCTGTATCAACTATCCAGGTACCAATATTCTCATTACCTTTGCTAAGAAGACACCAATGAGGTTCATTACCTGCAAAATTCGAATAATTGGCAGTGTTTGGCTCCATGGTCACCTTCCCTTTCATATACTTTGCTATTTCTTGCTGAATTACGGTGGACAGATTAGCGCTCCGATCACTTGGCTGAGATAGAGGATTGAGTGGATCATCATCCATAGGGATTTCATGAACTCGGACTGTGTATGTCTGATTCTGTTGATTAGCACGTTTTTGCTTCAGCTCCTTGTACCAATTTGGGTAGCCGTATAGTTTAAAACATGTGTCACGCATTTGACCTTGTACCTTACAATGGGTACAAAATCGATCCTCCTTTCTAGCAAAGTCACGCTTTTTGTTGTTACTAGAATTCTGACTTTTTTGAATATTAGCCTCTTTTGTACCTTCAGCTTTCAATCCTTTAACCATCATTGCCCCGGCGTGATCCATCGAATCTGAAGTAGAGAGAACTTCACGCTGTTTTGCAACACGAAGCACCATAGAATATGCTTTATTCACGGCGGGTACTGGATCGAGCAGCAAGATCTGGTTGCGGACATGATCGTAGCTATCATTCAAACCCATAAGAAATTGTATCAACCTATCTTCATTCTCAATACTTGCAACAGTTTTGGCAGCCCCACATGTACAGATCGAAAAATTCCTCAAGCAAGATAACTCATCCCAAAGCTTTTTCAGCTTTGTAAAATATACCATCACCGATATATTTTCTTGAGAGAACGAGCTAATTTCTCGTCTAATTTGGTAAAGCAATGGGCCATTGCTTTCACCAAATCTTTGTTCAAGTTCATTCCAGAGTTCACATGCAATAGTTACATAGAGAAATGCCTCTACTAGATCTTTAGAGATAGAGTTCAAAATCCATGACAGCACCATGCTATCGACTCGTTGCCATTTCTCAAACAATGGTGATTCAACATCAGGCATAACACATTTTCCATTTATAAAGCCTAGTTTATCCTTAGCCTTGAGTGCGATCTTCATCGATCGACTCCATGACAAGTAATTCAATCCAGTTAAGGGAGCGCTTACCAGGAGCATGCCCGGATGATCAGAATTCAGAAGGTTGTAAGGATCACCGGTAGGAACTCTGTCGATCTGAACACCGGACTGAGCTTCCTCTTCTATAAGTTTTAATCATCACAAAACTTAGAATATTCTAGGCCACAATGATCGTGGCTCTGATACCATGCAAACAAGGCAAACAGAGAAAGCTAAAATGAAGAAAAATTATCTTCATATTTCTTGATTGAAAAACTAATGAGGAGGTTCCCTTTTTTATACAAATGAAAAGGACTATCTAGAATTCAAAAGAATGATCTAGAATGCTAGCTAAGCTGTACAGATTAAGAAAGGATTCATAGCAAATCTTTCCCTTTTCTTGCCAGCTAAAATGAGTAAGTAGATCAGCTGGATAACAAATCTTTGACGCCCTTTTGAGTAAGTAGACCAAGTGGATAACAAATCTTGGTTGCCCTTTTCTTGCTAGCTAAAATAGATGGATATTGTTGTCCTTTTCTTGCTAGCTAAAATAAGTAAGTGGATAACAAATCTTCAGAGTCCTCTGGAGATATGAGTTTATATAGCTAGTATATTTTTTTCTTTTATTGTGGAAGCACGGATGTGAGAATCACATAAGAAAGGCAAATAGAAAATTATGGTCAAATATCACTATTTATATATAAAAAAAAAGGGATCAAAAAATAAGTTTTGGTTCTTCCCTTGGGAATAAACCAAATTTTGCATAGATATGATCAGTCTGCTTCGTTCCCCATGCACTCAAAAATAGATATAGATAAAATAAATGATTGATCCTCCATATCACCACATGGTTAACCTCTCAAATGAACATATAATCCAATAAATGGTCAAGGTTATCTTAGTTCATCCCTTGGCTGTAAAATCTTGGTAAGCGATGGTAAATCTTGATACTTCGACCGGAGTAAAGTTATATCATTACTAATTGGCTAACTATAGTGATGCAAGAATCCAATCAGAAATTTCAGAATACATGATATCATACTAGAGTCATGATTCATGTGCCAAAACATAACCAACCCTTGGTTCTTCGCCTGGTGGTAATGTCTTAACGATTATATGATCCAGGAAAGACACCCTCGGAGGAAGACAATTGCAATCATTAGAATATACCCTCTTTGTAGCTAATCAAAGAATTCATCCCGATCACTAAAATTTTCTACAATTAATATGCAAAAACTTTAAGGGCATGCTTGATTGGCGAGCGAAATTGGAATTAGAATCGACTGGAATAGATATCCAAATGGTCATATCCCCCAACGTGTTTGCTCTTGACCGGAGATCTAAATGAAATTTGAATATTTGGGGGAGAGAACGAATTAGGTTTTAGGGATTGAAGCATTTCTATTTCTTTTTAGAATTAGAATAGAAATAAAATTTCTTCTAATCAAATGATTGGAATGAGAGTCATTTATTCATGTTTCTATTCTAAAGTCTAACTCTGCTCAAGCAAACATATTTTAAAGGTCTATTTAGTTGGGGATAATATAATATGAAAAAATAAAATCTTTGTCAGATTATCATATTTTGGTGTGAAAAATGGATGAGAGAGATGATAAAATAAATGATGGTCCCATATTTTTTTTTTGATAAAGAAGATAAAACAAATACCACAATAGTGGTATTTATTTTTTCATACTGAATTATCAAGTGGTGGTAATTTTTTTCTTAACAGAAATACCCTCACTTATATTATACTAATATTATATTAATAATATATTGATAATATTTATAAATAATAATATATTTAATATATTAATATATTTATTAATATAAAATAATTATCAGTATAATCTAACATATGATTTATGAATAATTTATTTATTTATTTATATACCAACATATATATTTTTAATATGTAGTTACTTTAAACCTATTTATTAATTCATATCAGTATATTTTAATATTCGAAATAGCCAATATTGATCATGTTTATTTAAATGGGCTATAAATGGCTAACAAATGGATTGATTCTCAAAAAAAAAAATTTATTACTTGAACTATTTATTCAAGGGTATTGCTAGAAATTTATCCATATTTCATATAAGATTATTTCTAAACAAACATAGTAATTCATGTTTGATGCTATTTTTCAGACTAATCATCCACCAACCAGACATGATGGAATTTATTTTCTATCATAATTATTTTTTCAGATAAATAATTTTTAATAATCATCAAATTATCCTATGATCGGGGGACACACACATATATATATATATATATATATATATATATATATATATATATATATATATATATATATATATATATATATATATATATATATATCGATCAAACAGATCCTAAATGTAACATTTTCAACGTGCTCTGCACGTACATTCATAACAATTGCTGAAAATTCCAATGCCTAAAAAATTCAAATGCCGGGTCTTCCCCGAAGTCCGCCATCCCACTGCAACCACCCTTTTTATACCCTCCCCCCTGACCAGACCTGTTCACAGGAAAAAAAAAAAGGAAAAAGTCCCATAGACCTCCAAAGAAATCCATGAGTAGTCCAGTGCCACGTCTTCCCCTCCTCCCCCTCTTCCTCCTCTTCATCACCCACTCCCAAAGTAACACTTCTTCTACCGCAGAGACTACCACAACAAGTGCTAACATCTCTTCTTGCCTCCTCTCCTCCCGTGTCCAAAACTTCACCCTCTTCTCCTCTCCACCTTCCATCCAATACTCCAATCTCCTCAACTTTTCCATCCAAAATCTCCGCTTCGCTTGCCCCTCCGTCCACAAGCCCTCCACCCTCATCCTCCCAAACACCCAACATGAGCTCCAAAGCTCCATCGTTTGCTGCCGTTCTTCTTCCTTGACCATCAGACTAAGGAGCGGCGGTCACAGCTATGAAGGCTTATCCTACACCGCGGGACAGCACACCCCCTTCGCGATCATAGACTTGATGAACCTGAACCGGGTCTGGATCGATTCCGGCTCGTCCACTGCCTGGGCCGAGTCGGGCGCTACAGTGGGCGAGATATACCACGCCGTCGCCCGGTCCAAGCGGCCCCTGGCCTTCTCGGCCGGGACCTGCTCGACCGTCGGCAGCGGCGGGCTTATCTCCGGAGGCGGCTTCGGCTTCCTCTCTCGGAAGTACGGCCTCGCTGCCGATAACGTCTTGGACGCGGTTCTCATCGACCCGGCCGGTCGAGCTCTGGACCGGAAATCCATGGGCGAGGACGTCTTCTGGGCCATCCGGGGCGGCGGTGGCGGAAGTTTCGGTGCGGTCTACGCCTGGAAGCTCCGGCTCGTCCCGGTCCCGGACCGGGTCACCGTGTGCTCGATCAGCCGGCCTGGCTCGGTCAGGAAAGTTGCCGAGTTGACTCACAAGTGGCAGTACGTGGCCCCGAATCTCCCGGACGAGTTCTTTCTCTCAAAATTTATCCAAGGGTCAACGACTGGGAACCTCACCAACAAGTTCTTGGGCCTATTCCTCGGCCCTAAAGGAACCGCACTTTCCATACTGCGCCAAAGATTCCCCGAGTTGGCCGTATCAGAATCGGAGTGTAACGAGACGAGTTGGATCGAATCGGCGGTCAGATTCACCGATCTAAAATCCGTCTCCGATCTACTGAACCGCGAGCCGACATCGAAGAAGTACTTCAAGGCCAAGTCGGACTACGTGAGGGCCCCAATCACGATGGAGGGTCTGATCACAGCCGTTGATTTGTTATCCAAGCAGCCAAAAGCGTTTGTTTTTTTTGATCCGTACGGTGGAGAGATGGGCAGGATAGCGAGCGGTGATCTGCCGTTCCCTCACCGGAGGGGGAATTTGTATGGGATCCAGTACGTGATCCATTGGAACAAGGGTGAGGACGGAATGGCGTACGTGGCATGGATACGGAGGCTCTACGAGTACATGGGACGGTTCGTTTCGAAGAACCCCCGGGTGGCGTTCGTGAATTTTGTGGACCTTGATCTTGGGACCATTCAATGGACCACAAGAAGTGGTGGGTCCTGGGACGCGGTGGGTGTGGCGAGGGCGTGGGGTGAGCGGTATTTCTTGGGGAACTACGACCGGTTGGTGAGGGCCAAGACGGCAATTGATCCGGATAATGTGTTCAGAAATGAGCAGAGCATTCCTCCGTTGCCCAAAGGAGGTTCTTAAACTAATATTATTCCAGAAACGACCTATGTGTTTCAGGGTAGAATTAGAGGTGGTGATAATTAAGCAAAGAGGAGGAAAAATGCGAGAAGCACCTGGATTGAGCTGGGAGGAAGAGTTAGTAGATGGTGAAAATCAAATATGGAGAAAAAATAGAAAAAATATGGAGGAAAAATATGGTGATAATCAAAACAAGGGAGAAAATAGATCTGCAGCTGAATGAAGTAGATATGAAGCTGCATGGAGAAAAAATAAAAATTTACATGGAGTATTACTAGGGAAGGACAAAAGAAGGCAACAATTTCTATTACTCAAAATATGGAGCTGCCACTCTTTTTTTTTTTTGGTTTTACTACATCCTATTTCTCTCTCCTTTACGTTTTCTTCCTTTCTTTTCACCTTCCTCTTCTTCCTCTTACTTCTTTGAAACGCTGTGTCGTGTCATTTTACCAGTTATTCTTCAGTTGCCACTTCTATAACCTCTTTTTCTCGTTTTCCTTCTCTTTCTCCTATGCTATTCACCTGCAATACTGTTATCTTTCCTTTCCATATGCTATTCTGTGTCCTCTCTTCTTTGTTTCATCCTGTCATAGCTCACCCCTTATTCCTGTTCTATCATTGTCGTGTTATTTAATGCAAATGCTTTCAGCTCGGGTTACGGTGACTACATCGACATTTTACTACTAGAGCTGTGGAATTACTTCTACGAGTGTCAGCAACTTGTATCTGCTGTGCATTTATCCTTTTCAAAAGATCGATTAACTTGTTATCAATTATATGTTACAAAATATGTCTCAAAATTTGGTTTATATTGAGCCTATAACGAGTTCCAAGACGATGAATAGAGTTTAACGAACCCAAAAATAACCCAAACAAAATCCAAACGACGAAGATACGCATGAAAAGATGGCACAGTGCATGAGGCGGTAGCGGCCGGTGGTGGTGCCGTCGGGCCCGATGCACATGCGCGGCCCAGTGTGCATGGGGGCCCAGCATAGGCGCGTGCACGTGCCGGCCCAACGCGCGGGCGACCCAGCATGGCAGTGCCCCTGCACGGTCCACCATGGACCGTGGAGCATTGGGCGGTCCATGGGACCGGCGTGGACCGAACACGCGATCCACGCACGGTTTAGGATGATTTTTGCATGATCCGACGGTCCAGAACATAGCTGGTCGTAATCGGACGGTTGAGGATGAATCCGAACTTGATCAGATGATCGGTGGTCTTGATGTGCATGATCGGACGGTTTTGTTGTGAGTCGATCACGATCGAACGGCCACGAATGATTCTAGGCTTGATTGGGACTCTATTTCCTAATGAAACAGTGTTTTGGAGTTTTTAGAGTCTATATAACTCTATGATTTTCTATAAAATATGCTATTGTATATATAAAATATATCACATCTACAACACAATCCAAAATATGTATTTGGCCAAAATAAAATTTTAAAACAACTAAGGATAGACCATCCACTCTTACTCTCCTAGTCCTCTTGACTATGGCCACGATCGACTTGTGGCTAGCCTCAAAAGAGACTAGATCTTGACTACAGCATACTGTCCATCGGTCATAAGCTAGTGATTGTCCCATTAGAGGTCCGAAAAAGAATAACTTTGATATCACATGAAAAAATGTACTCTAATCAATACGTGCCAGCAATCAGCCCTGTCTAAGTAGGCTTGAAAGAAAATTAGCTTTTGGCTACAATACCCTATCAATCAACGTGCGCCAATATTCGACCCACTAAATGTTTGAAAAGAGACCAGATCTTGAATTCATACGATTATAGTCGAACTAAAGAGTAATAGAACCAATATATAACATATTTAATGAAAACATGTCATGTCCAAGTATATCATATAAATTTGATCCAATATTTTACATGCATTTCATGTAGAGAGCATATAAAATATTTAATTTAAACACTTTATCATAGCATTGGATAAATTTAGAAATCAAGTCACATGCATAATAAAACATACTAGGGGTAGAGGTAGCTTACAAATTCTATCCTAGAATTTCATGAAACTTCATCAATTAGGAAAATCAACCAAAATCTAAAAATAATTAAACACTTTATTAGACTTCTATAAAGCATCGAATAGCCTGATTGTCTCATGGTTGATTCTAGTCTAGACTACTGAATCCAGCCTAATATCTAGGGATCTCAACCAACCCTTGGATCTAATAATTATCCAATACAAGTATTTAAATGGAGTCTATAGTTATCTATATGCAAGGATTTAGTTGTGATCATACCTTCTCACTATCCGAATCTACATATTTCACCTGATCAAGTTGAAATACCTAAGTCAGATCTAATTCCATAAATTAAACAAAAATTAGATATTTATGCTTGGTCTGAATCAATCAATAGAAATAGAAAGGAGAGAGATACTAGATCTAGGTTAATTGGGTTAATTAGGCTTGATCCACTTGATTTAGGTCTAATTAAGGGCCAACGATTTCCCTTCTCTCTCTCTCTCTTTTGATCCACTTAGTTTAGGTCTAACAAAGGGCCAATGGGTTCCCTTCTCTCTCCCTCGCTCTCTCTCTTTCTTTCTTTTTATTTCTTTCTTCTTCTGCTCTTTCTTCCTCTTTTTCTATGCCGGACCAAGGATTTCACTGAAGCTTTTTAAGGAAGAGTAGAGGAGAGAAAGAGGGGTGGGGTCGGCGGTGGCCGATGGTGGTGGTGCGGCCAAGATGGCCGACGGCTACAAGATAGCCAAGAGAGAAGGAAAAGAGGGCGCTTCCTCTTGCTTCCAAGGTGGCGGCACCCAAGGCTAAGAAGAAGGAAAGAGAGGAAGGCTTATGGGAGGTGGTGGTAGCAGTGGGTCATGACTAGTGGTGAAAAATTCTGACGGCAAAAGAGGCAGCAAATCAAAAGTAACAATGGAGCATAGGAGAAGAAGAAGAGGGTTTTGGGTAGCGCGATGGTCAGCAACGATGGCTTGAAGATTGTCGGAGGTGAGGAAGGAAGGGAGGAGAGGTGGAGAGGGGTTGATGGTAGATTCAACAGAGGGAGATGGTTTAAATAGAGCAAGTTTGGGAAAGGATAAAGCATGGTTCAATGGCAGATAAGTTCAATCATTCGTCGGCAACCACCCTGACAAACGGCCTCCGACCATTCCTCACCGGCCCGTGATGTTTGTTCCAGCAATTTGCGGAGCCTTATCTCCTCCAAGATATGAGATCGAGTAGGAAATCATGCTTATCCTTCCGATTCTTTTTTTTTTTCTTTTTTGAAAATTTTACAATGAAATCGACACAGAAATGGGTCCAAGGTCGGGCTTCACATAAACAGTCTTTCCTTTCTCTTTAATATAATACATCACTTTTACAAAAATACATAAATAAATTTTTAATATTCATACATTGCACTGGTAGATTGAGTTACTTATTAAATCCTAAAATAATTCAAAATCTTACTCAAAAATATTTTTTGATAAATATAGCTCAATTCACATGTCTTTTTGAGCATCTGTTTGTGTTGTATCAAATAAGTCTATAGGATTATTTTTGGTAGAGCTTTTTTTTTTTTGGTAGAGTGTCCGGAGGATTTTTGAGTTATACTTCTTCATTCATTTTAATCCTGATTTCTTTAATCTTATGAATTATCAAAAAGTCTCTGCTATCAAATGCATCAACTATATATATATATATATATATATATATATATATATATATATATATATATATATAAGAATATTTTTTTATTTATAATTAATGTTGATCACATTTGGTATTAAAATTCTTCAAGCCAGACCTGGTCAGAGAAATGGTCTCAAGGAGGAGCATATTAGTATATAAATAATATTCTAATAGTACTAAAATTTTGGGTGGACATAAGTAATGACGACAACTTTCATTTTTATTAAAAATATTTGGTACTAAAATTACAAATATTAATAACTGATTAATATAAATTTACATCTCAAGGAAAAGCATATTAGTATATAAATAATATTTTAATAGTAATAAAATTTTGGATAGGCATAAGCAATGATGACACCTTCCATTTTTATTAAAAAAAATTGATACTAAAATTATGAATATTAATAGCTGATTAATATAAATTTACATCATTGTACTTCATATGGCTAAATGACTGGATCTTCATATTTTCAAAGAGCAAATCTTTGTGCACTGCGTGCAGTGCAGTAAAATTGATGTGGAGTGTACTACCTAATTATCTTAGAGCACATAGCATACTTAATGATGAGACAGATATTTAATATGTTATATGATTTCTTATAAATATATATAACATCTTGAATCATATATATGACTTTTTATGTATTTATGGTATTCTGAATAATATATATGGCTTTCTAATATTTTATATAACTTTTTATGAATATATATAATATACTAAATAATGTATATAACTTTTTATAAATATACATGACATCTTAAATAATATATATGGCCTCCGAATACCTTATATGACTTTCTATGAATATTTATAACATCTTAAATAATATATATAACTTTCTATGAATATATACGACATCCTAAATAACATATATGGCTTTTTAATATCTTTTATAACTTTCTGTCAATATATATGATATTCTGAATAATATATATAATTTTTTATGAATATATATAACATCCTAAATAATATATATAATTTTTTGATGCCTTAAATGACTTTCTGTTAGTCATATAAGGCATCAAAAATTATATATATTATTCAGGATATCATATAGATTCACAAAAAATCATATAAGATGTTAGAAAGTTATATATATTATTCAGAATATCATATATATTTACAGAAAGTCATATAAGATATTAAAAAGTCATATATATTATTTAGAATATCATATATATATTCACAGAAAGTCATATATGCTATTCAGAATGTCATATATATTCACAAGAAGTCATTTGAGATATTAAGAAGCTATATAGATTATTCAAAATATCATATATATATTATTCAAGATATTATAAATATATAAAAATCATATATATCATTCAGGACGTCATATATATTCATAGAAAGTCATACAAGATATCATAAAGTAATAAGTATTGTTCTTTCTTTATTATATAGAGAGAAGGATATTTTCATCACTGAAAATTGGAGGAAAAAAAAATTGAGCGGTATTAAATATCTGTCCCATCTAAGTGCGCTACATGCCCCAATATTATTAAACGGTGCGCTCCTATTGCACCACTCATGGTGCACAAAGAATTACTCATGTTCAAATCTAGAGGTAAAGTTTGTTCAAATGATTATAACCCCTAAACTAATTTACATATAACAATTCACTAACATATAACCCATGCAATATGTTGGATACATATTTTTCTTCTTTCTCGAATAACAAGTGAAATGCAATACAATACTATAATAGACTATAATAAATAGAAAGTTTTCATAACTTATTTTTTTTATATATTAAGCAATGAATGCAAAAAAATTTGTTATTTGTATTGATGTCATTAGTGCTAATATCCATATTTCCAAGAGGAGGCAACCTAAGAGAAGTAAGGGAGTAACTTGGGTTTCTTAAAAATAATTTAACTACTTATGTTCAAAGACTAGTTTAAGAGTGTTCATGGAGTGATTATCAGATAATTATAAATGTAGTAGAAATAAAGAAATAAGCAAAGCAATAAAATCACAAATACTTAAAGTTTTATAATGGTTTGGTGTTAAGCTCGGTATTTATATCTACTCCTCAAATAATCCTATTTGAGAATTCCAACTGTAACCTCTTAAGATTATAATCTGATTGTTTTCTTAGGTTTATAATCCAATCCAGTTGATTTTAGCTGGATCATCAACTATAGTTTACAATCAGTTATTTTATTCCGGACTCACAATCAACTTCGATTGATTTTTATAGAGATATCAATTAAAATCTTATACCATTCAATTTTAGACTTGGACCAATTTTAAATTTTTACACTCAAAAAACTTGTCGCAATAAAATAAATCAAAATTTACAAAAAAATTGATAAAATAATAAAACTATTTTAAGCTTTGAAGAAGTTGAAGTAGATAAGTTATTGATTACTTGAACTTCTTCCTTGATTGCTTGAAAGGATTGAGAAAGTCTTCAATACTTTTACTTGAGAATAATTGGCTCAAATCAATGCATTCTTCTCCTTTTTTAAGTTGAATAAATATGAAAAGAACTGAATTGAATGTGCTCTTGAATTTCTTCTATTTTCTCTATTGAGTTTCACTTATTAGCTTGAAGAATAACTCAATAAACTTAAAAACTTAGTTCCTCCTTTGAATTCTTTATATTTATGACCTCAAAAATATTTATAATTAATACTCTAACTATTAAAAATAATTTGAGTATAGTTTGAAAATTTTAAAAAATTAGTTGTTATTCTATCAAAAAATCATGAGTCGGCTCACCTAGGCTCTTAGTCGGCTAACCCTTAGTTTTAAGTCAGATAAGTGAAATCTCTGGGATGCTTAGTAGCAGATGCCAAAATTTTAATTTTCTGTTTGTTCCATCTGTTTGAGGCTGGATTGGCTCAAATCTTTTTTGAGTCAGTAAACTTGATGACTTGATCAGCTAACTAATTTTCTGAGTTGGCTCAGAAAACTTACTGATTTATATTACTTTCTATATTTTTCTGTCTATGAGACTTAGTCAACTATCCTTCTTCATGAGTCAACTAAGTTCAGTTTTGATCAGCTAAAATTGATCACAGGTCAGCTCAAAAAAATATCTTGAATCTTTACTTTTCTATCTTTATTCTGAGTCTAAGACTTGGTCGGTTATCAAAAACTTGAGTCGATTAACTAAGATGAAGGCTTGGATAGCTAAAGGAGTTTTTATTTTTTTTTGAATTTTTTTTATTTTTGTGTTTTTCTTAGATCAAGATTAGATTGGCTAAACTTCTCACTTGATCGACTCAGTGGCATACCAAGCATGCCAAAATAAATTTTAGATAACTTTCTTGATCAAACTTATTCTAGGTTAGACTTACCTTCTCAAACTTTATTTGTATCTATATAAACTTGTTGAGAGATCCTTCTAGACTAGACTTATTATATTAAACTTAGTTTCTTTACTTCCAACCATAGATTTTTAACTTGCAAATATAAATTTTCTTAAGAGGACTCTTTTAGGAATAAACTATCTAAGCATATTGAAAAATCCTGTAATCATTTTCAAAAACTTAATCAGCAAACATGATTTATACTCAAATATCTTTAACATCATCAAAATCAATTCTAGGGCCAACAATATCTTCCTTTTTGATGATGATAAAATTTTTGAAGTACTACATTTCACACACTAAAAGATTTTAATTTTTTTACTATGTATTTATTAGATTTTCAATGAAGCTTTCCCTATCGTATGTAGAGCGTGCAGGGTTCTTGATTAGGTCCACTTTTGAGATCACATCAATTTTTAAATATTTTTGAAACAAAATTTTTTTAAAACAAAGCTCCCTCTTTGTTATATAGATAAGTAAAATTTCAAAATTTTATTCTTCTCTTTTGTCAATTTTGCAATCCATTACATTCTTCTTTCAATCCATTTCATTTCTTCTTTTTGTCTTTAGTAATTATATCTACATTACATTTTCTTCTTTTTCTCTCTCTTTTTTTATAATCAAAAAGGTTAACTAGAAGGTACTATTAACCAAATAATTGCTCATTCAACCATTCAATAAAAACTACAAATAATCCACTATAAATCAATCAATTACTTATTTAATTCAATCATACATTCATGAAATAAAGAGACTACTCATTCAATATTTTAGAAAATGATAATATATATCATTGATAAACAAAAAGTTTATAAAAGCATAAATGCCTGTCCTTTATAAAAAGAAACATAAAATGAATTAGATAAATAAATAAAAAATTCAAAAAGATGATAATATGTAAATGCTCTAAAGGTAGCCAGTGCTATAGGACTCAGATGAGCTATCTATAAATCAAAAGGAGGGCTACATCTAGTCCTAAAGCTATAAGGATAGGGATGTCGGGTCAAGTAGGGTTTTCTAGGAGGTTGGGAAGGGGCTCAGCCTCTAGTAGATAAGGAAGACTGAGTTTGAATTGGAGGGATAATGGGTATTGCCTACTCTTGATTCCTTTGGATAGCCTTCACATCATGTTCAATTACAACCACTTTTTGAACCAGATTTCGAATTACCTGATGTTTGTTTGCCATTTTGAAATCAAGATCTGACATCAGCTTATAAAGAGTAGAAACATGACCGTCAAGACCACTGGATGATAGAAATGCTTCTATATATCTGTAGGAAAAGTCTTGTGGTTGAGCTTCAAGAGTAGCATGCTCGAAAGATTTTTATTTTTTTTTCAAATTTTTTATCTTTCCTTTTCCAGACGACCTTTTTCTTATCTATTTTCTGTTTATCTTCTCACCCCCCATACGGTGGAGAGAGTGCATGTTGTAAGTGTCTCAGTGATGCAGCACTTTTCTCGACTCACCCTCCTAATTAATTCCAGCAAGCTTGAATACAAAGATGAGAGATATGCCAAAAGGCAAAGTTTCTTTATTTTTGATGATCACTTCCTGCATCTGATGAACAATAAGAGTGGATAGATCCAATGGATATTCACAAACAATACTGTGTATGACGTGAAGATCCTTCTTTTGACATAATCAAACTTTCCACTCCTGAGCATAAAAATCTTACAAACAAAACTGTGCAGCAGGTGCATCTCCAAAGATACTTGGTTGGCAAACAGACTCTTTATCTCTTCAACATCAGTTCTTCCTAGAATATGGACTAGAGCATCTCTTCTTGAGAAGGATGGATTAGAAGATTCGTCCACAGAAGGCAGCCAGAGCAGTTGACGTAGAAGACCAATAGAAACTCACAACTCTTTGCCTCTTATCTTAGAGATAAGTATATCGGATTCCATAGAGGTATTTTCATAAAACTATAGTACCAACATCAGATATACTACATTTAGAGAGCAGAAGAATTCCCAACCAAGCTTTCTGATTTTTTCATAAAAAGAAAACCTTTCTCGCTCAAAGAACCTAAAATCTATCCTTCTTCCCATGACAATGGACCGATTAGAGAGATATACCTTCAGAGAAGGTATGGAGAGAGAAGGAGTCGATGTTGACTAATCTTTATCCTTTTGAGTTGAGCTTTTGAGTCATCTACTTAGATAACTCGATATCGGTTCAACCACTATCATTCTAGGGCTCGAAGATTTTTTCTTGAAGATTTTTCTGCACTTCAATCTCTAAGCAATCCACTTTATCAGAGCCATTTGCCAGCAAAACCTGCCACAAATCAAAGGGAAACAAAAAATGAGGGTGTAATTTGGTGGGGCAAGGGTTTTGGAAGGTGACCGCAAGAGAAATGAAAAGAAATGGTGAATGGGTCCCATAAAGTTTTTCATTTAAAAATAGGATCCTAACATTTGAGTCGACTCAAATTGATAAGTCGGCTTAGTCGAGGATCAATTAAGTTTTCTGGGTTAGTCGGCTAATGATTGGTTGATTAAACTTATAGATTAGCTGGCTCAGTCTAGTACAGAGCAAGTTTCAGAATTTGACTTTTCTAAAGAATGATGCAATCAATTAATCCATATTCAATGTACATCAAAATCAATCAAATACACATTTCAATACATAATTCAATAATAATAAATTGATGCAAACATTCATAGAATCAATTCAAAATAACTTAGTCATTTAAGAAATTTGCATGAAAACAAATTAACCATATGGGTCATAAATCTCCAATTTTTTTCTAATCAAACAAATTTCTTCACTTAAAGGTTTAATAAAAATATCAGCAATTTGATTATCAGTTGATACAATTCAAGTGTTATATCATTATTCTAAAATGATGTCTAATTTCTATATATGTTGATCTTGAATGCATAATTAGATTTTTAGTCAGATTAATAATACATGTTGATGTGCAAATCTTAAAATTTGTAAATAAAACCGCAAGCGCACGGTGTGCAGAGTAGCACGACCAGCGAGTACGGGTCGATCCTACAGAGACTTGGTTTAAAAATAATTTTCAAATCTATGCTCAAGCGAGCTTTAACAAAAATCGAAAGTCAAAAGTTGTTTGCTAAAGACAATAAGACTAAGGATCTAGGGTTTTTGAATCCACTAGATCTAGATTAGGAAATTCTACCTAGAATTTTTCTTATTGATCCTAACGACTACTCCTCTTGTCTTTCCCAAGCATAGATTATGAAGGGACTAAGGCCCAACGATAACCCATCAAGATTCTTTACAGGAGAGAAGTAACTAGGATCCCTTAGGGTTTTCTCCTCTTATGCACTGAATCAAGCATGAACTATGAAGGGACTCTGACCCAACTGTAGTTCATCAAAAATTCTTGGCAAAAGATGAAGAAAAAAAAATCCTAAGAAAAAGAAAGAACCCTATGTAAAATCCCTACTCATGATCTAGCTTCATCGCAAACCCTAGAAGGGATGCTTAGCTAGACATGATCTAAATCTACTTGCAAAATTTAAATGCAGAAAAATAAACTACCCTAATTTCATAAATTAAACTATCCTAATTACATAAATTTAAACTGCATAATTTAAACTAACCTAATTGCATAAAATTAAATTGCATAAATTAAACTATCCTAATTGCAAGAAAAATAAATTGCATAATGTAAAGAGATGAAATTGCATAAAAATAAGATTTTATATAAAAAAAAATTTATTACAAAAACTTCAAAGCTCGAGGCTTGAGAAGAGAGCTAAAAATCCCACTATCTAGGGTTACAAGCTTGATCGGAAGGAAGAATACATAAAACAAGGGCCTTTGGGGGCTTTTTATAGGCATTTGGGGGTTATAAGGTTTTCAAAACTTTAGATGTGGGACTAAGAGGTTTTAGAGAGTTGTTAGGAGGGTTTATGGTGCGCCGATGGGTCCATGGTCTATGCGCCTGTTGCTGTGGATCAGGCGGCTAATCAGATCACCAAATCAGTTGATTTTTGATCAATTTTGATCTGATTTGACTCGGGTTTGACCCAATTGAGTCTTCTTTCTTCATTCTTCAATTCCTGGGTCAATTTAACTCCGTTTTGCATAAGATTTACGCCGTTGGAATCCTCTTTCCTTGTTCTTTCTATTGATGATCTCTTCTTCTGCAAAATATAATAACAAGTATCAATTTCTTAATAAAGTTAGATAATTTAGATATTAATTGATACTTTTTATGTCAATTTGTGACATAAATCACACCCCCCAACTTAATCATTGCTAGTCCCTTAGCAATGTACCAAAATAAGATCATAATTCAAAAAGATCCTTCCTTTGCAAATTAATTTAAGATCGAAATTCAAGAAGTTTTCTAGTATTACTAAGTAATGAGCTTCGAATTAGAATCGGTAGTCAGTCTACTTAGAAGCTTTCTTAGAGTACACTTAAAGTTTTATAGCACTTGTGTGAGTGATAACTAACTTAGTATTTCAGTATTAACTTGTACAGGCCAATTGTATCATTTTTCATAACTTAGTTCGATTAATTTTCTATACACCCCAGATTAAACAAAGAACTAAGGTAGCTTTCACACTGTTTTTTTTTTTTTTTTTTTTGCTGAGCATCCTGGCCTTCCCACCACCATTTGACGCGAATCTCAACACTTGACTTAGGTGAAGAGACCCGGTTACTAGGCTTAGGGCAATCCACATTTACTCTGTGTTTTGCATTTTATTTCAGGCAGGTAGCTCTTTCCTTAAATTCAAATTTCTTCAATTGGGGTGTAGAGAAAATTATCTAATTTAAATAATACTCAAATCCTTAATTGACCTTACAATTAACACCTACTTTACCTTGTTAGTGTGCATGTGCAATTGGAAGTGCTAATAGTCTTTAAATGACCTAAGCCACCAAGAGTCTAACCAGCTAATCTTCTCCGTGACTCACTACATTAGCAAATACTTTCTAACTTACTCTTATTTCTTTTATAGATTAATTTATTTCATATATATATATATATATTTTTATTTATTTATTTTTTTTTTTTTTACATAATATATTAAATGCAAGAAATAACTCATAGTGGAAGGAAAAGGAAATGATAACACCTGATTTTGTTCAAGCTCTCCCCCCAACTTGACCGACATTGTCCCCAATGGAGTTTATCTAATTTAATTGTCCTAAGCAAACTGAAAATAAAGAAAGCATTAGAAATTAAATAAGCTGGGTTGCCTCCCAGAAGCGCTAAGTTTTATGTCTTCAGCCAGACCAAACCTCGAAGCAACTTTATCAGAATAAGTTGGTTCATAAAGAACCATGCATCTTCAATAGTCTTGACAGGTAATTCCAAGAATGGTTTTAATCGTTGACCATTAACTTTAAAGATAACACCATTACTTGGGTTTTCAATCTCAACAGCTCCGTGTGAAAAGACTTCCTTTACTAAAAATGGTCCTGTCCATCTAGACCTAAGCTTTCCTGGAAACAGATGTAATCTAGAGTTATATAAGAGTACCTTTTGTCCGATATTGAAAATTTTTCTCATAATTGATTGATCATGAAATGCTTTGGTTCGTTCCTTGTATATCTTTGCATTTTCATAGGCTTCATTTCTAAGTTCTCTAATTCATTCAATTGAAGCTTTCTATGGTTTCCAGCGTCGTTCAAATTTGTATTTAGTTGTTTGATGGCCCACATGGCTTTGTGTTCTATCTCAATAGGCAAGTGACATGGTTTACCAAACACAATCCTATAAGGAGACATTCCTAGATTGGTCTTGAAAGCGGTTCGGTATGCCCAAAGTGCATCAATTAATTTCAAAGACCAATCCTTTCTATTGGCACTAACAGTTTTTTCCAGAATTTGTTTGATTTCTCGGTTTGACACTTCAACTTGTCCACTAGTTTGAGGATGATATGGTGTGGTCAATTTGTGGGTGACATTATATTTTTCATCAATGTTGCAAAAGGTCGGTTACAAAAATGGGTTCCCCGATCACTAATGATTGCCCTAGGAATACCGAAACGGGAGAGAATATTTTCTTTAAGAAACTTAATGACCATTTTGCTATCGGGTGTTCTACATGCAATTGCTTCTACCCACTTTGAAATATAATCAACTGCTACAAGAATATATTTATTTCCAAAGGAATTTGGAAATGGTCCCATGAAATCGATTCCCCAAACATCAAAAACTTCAACTACCAAGATTGGGTTGAGTGGCATCATGTGTCGCTTGGTGATTCGACCCATTTTCTGACATTGAGCACAACTTTTACAATATTCATAAGCATCCTTAAACAAATTGGGCCAATAAAAACCACATTGGAGAACCTTAGCAGCAGTTTTCTTAGACGCGAAGTGACCCCCACATGCTTGATCATGACAAAAAGATAAAATATTCATGACTTCGTTATCTGGGATACACCTTCTAATAATTTGATCAGGACATTGTTTAAAAAGATAAGGATCATCCCAAATGAAATACTTCACTTGGGCAAAGAATTTATATTTATCCTGCTTAGTCCAATGAGAAGGTATCTTACCTATGGCTAAATAATTTACAATATCAGCAAACTAAGGTTCAGTAGACACAGACATGAGTTGCTCATCTGGGAAAGATTCATTGATGGGTGGTTCACTAGATGGTGCGACTGGAATTCGGGATAAATGATCTGCTACAACGTTCTCAGTGCCTTTCTTGTCCCTAATTTCTAGGTCAAATTCTTGAAGGAGCAAAATCCATCTGATTAAACGTGCCTTGGCATCCTTCTTTGCTAGGAGATGTCTAATGGCTGAGTGATCGGTGTAAACAATGGTGTGGGTCCCAACCAAATAAGATCTAAATTTCTCTAAAGCAAAGACAACGGCAAGAAACTCCTTCTCAGTTGTGGTGTAGTTAAGCTGCGCATCATTTAAGGTTTTACTTGCATAATATATCACTCTAGGCAGCTTATTTATTCGTTGACCTAAGATTGCGCCCACAACATGATCGGACGCATCACACATTAATTCAAATGGTTCAGACCAGACAGGAGGATGAATGATTGGAGCTGATACAAGTGCATTTTTTAGAAATTCAAAAGATTCCAAGCACTCATGAGTAAATTCAAATTTGGTATCCTTTGCCAAAAGATTAGTCAGTGGACGTGCTACTTTGCTAAAGTTGGCAATAAACCTTCTATAGAATCCAGCATGACCTAAAAATGAACGTATTTCTTTCACAGATTTAGGTGGTGGAAGACTTGCAATTAGATCTATTTTGGCCTTGTCCACTTCAATCCCCTTTTTAGAAATGACATGGCCAAGAACTATTCCCTGTTTGACCATAAACTGACATTTTTTCCAGTTGAGAACTAGGTGCTTCTCCTTACATCGTTCTAGAACTAATTGCAGGTGATTCAGACACTCGGAGAAGGTTAGACCAAAAACAGAAAAGTCATCCATAAAAATTTCTAGAAATCATTCTATCATATCTGAAAACATGCTGATCATGCATCTCTGAAAGGTTGCCGGTGTATTACATAGTCCAAAGGGCATTCGTCTATAGGCAAAAGTACCAAATGGACAGGTGAATGTAGTCTTTTCTTGATCTTCAGCGACTATGGAGATCTGGTTGTAACCGGAGTATCCATCAAGAAAACAGTAAAACTCTTGTCCGGCTAGTCTTTCCAACATTTGATCAATAAATGGCAAAGAAAAGTGATCTTTCCTTGTCGCAGCATTCAACTTTCTATAGTCTATACAGACCCTCCATCCCGTTTGGGTCCTAGTTGGGATAAGTTCGTTTGCATCATTTTGGACCACTGTTACCCCAGATTTTTGGGTACTACTTGAACTGGGCTTACCCAAGAGCTATCAGAAATAGGATAAATTATTTCACTATCTAGGAGTTTCAGAATCTCCTTTTTAACTACATCCTTCATAACTGGATTAAGCCTTCTTTGGGCTTCTCTTGTTGGTTTAGCCTCTTCCTCTAAGTATATTCTATGTTGAACTATAGAAGGGCTTATTCCTTTGATATCTGCTATGGTCCAACCTATTGCTTCCTGATTTGCTTTTAGAACTGACACTAACTCCTCCTCTTGCTTGGGATCTAGGTCTGATGCAATAATTACAGGCAAAGTTTCTTTGGGTCCTAGATATGCATACTTGAGATGTTCTGGAGGGGTTTCAGTTCTAAAATGGGTGCTTCCTCTATCGATGGTTTAGGTGATGGTTTCACCATCTCAATGATTGGTTCAGTAGGAAGTGTCGATTCCTGATTAATCTGATTTTCTTTAAGTATTTCATTGACATCCTCAGACTCATGGATTAACCTGGGGTTAGACTCTAGGTCGACTTCATCATCACTAATGTCAATGGATTCATAAATACCATCTTGGACTACATTGACATCAGCATGAGAAGAGGATTCCTGTTCTAAGTTAAAAACATTAAGCTCAATGGTCATATTTCCAAAGGATAACTTCATTAGACCATTTCGATAATTGATTTCAGTATTGACCGTAGCTAAGAATGGTCTTCCTAAAATGACAGGTATATGTCCTTTAGGATTCGCAACTGGCTCAGTCTCTAAAATAATAAAATCTACAGGGAAAATGAAATTTTAACCTTTATCAGAACATCCTCGACCATTCCCTTAGGGATCCTGAGAGATCTATCGGCTAACTGTAATGTGATCCCAGTAGGTTGAAGTTTTTCTAATCCTAGTTGTTCATACACCGAATATGGAAGGATATTCACACTAGCTCCTAGATCTAGCAAGGTCTTTTTTATATTGGTTTCTCCAATAACACAAGAAATTGTTGGAGCTCCAGGGTCCTTATATTTAATTGGCACATGGCTAGATAGGTATGAACTGACACTTGCAGCCAAAAATGCTTTCTTTGGTACATTAGTGGTCTTTTTCCTAGTGCAAAGATCTTTTAAAAATTTGGTATAAGTTGGAACCTGATGGATTATATCTAAAAGAGGAATATTAACTTGGACTTGTTTAAATACCTCTAAAATTTTGTCTAAATGTTCAGATTTATTAGATTTCAGTCTGTTTGGAAAAGGAGCTCTAGGACTTTTAAGTACTGGACTAGGTGAATTTTCAGTTTCTGGTGCTTGAGGTTGAAAGGTAGTAGTTTTAGAAGGTGACTCGGCAGATGAGTCATCTATATCATCAAGTGCAACTACCTTATTGTCTATTTGTTTTCCTGATCTTAAGGTATGAATGGCATTTACACCATTAACTTGGTTTCCTTGTTGGGGTCGTGGACCATTTTGGTTCCTAGGATTTGGCTCATGTTGGCTAGGTAACCTACTATGTTCTCGTTCACTAATGGTCAAAGCCAGCTGACTTACTTGCATTTCCAGACGGGCTATAGCTTGGGTGTTATTATTTATGAGTTGACCCGTAGTTTGCATAAAGCTGGTATGTGTTTTCATCATGGCTTCTAGGCTTTTCTCTAAAGAGGTAATTTTCTTGTCATTATCATGGAAGCCTGACGGGTTGTTCATTACTGGGTTGGACCTTAGATTTTGTTGATTGAAATTTGGATTACCTACATTAGGATTCTGGGACCATGAGAAATTCGGGTGATTTTCCAACCTGGGTTATATGTGGGTGCATAAGGATTGTTCAATGGTCCTTGATAGGTGGCATTCACCTGTGCACACTCATTCGAGTAGGAACATTCTTCTAAGACATGGTCTGGTGCATTGCACCCTTTACACATGGGTGCAGATATTTGATTTACATTGGCTGGTCTTTGTAATTCTAAGGCTTCCAATCTACGTGTTAAGGTTGCAATCTTGGCCTCTGATGCTAGGGTTGGTTGAATTTGATGCATTCCTCCTCTTGAAGGTGTAGCTTTATCAGGTTCCCTAGTTGTTTCCCACTGTAAATTTTTCTCGACTAGGTCTTCTAAGAATTGCCAAGCTTCAGTAGTTTCTTTGTCCATAAATTGGCCTTGGCACATGGACTCTAGCATGGTTCTTGGGTTTGAATCTAACCCCTCATAGATGATCTGGCATAGTCTCCAAGTTTCTATTCCATGGTGTGGGCATTGGGTTAAAAGATTCTTGAAACGATCAAAGTACTTCCAAAATGATTCACCAGCTAGTTGGTAAAATTGATTTATTTCATTCCTAATCCTAGCTGTTTTATGATGGGAAAAATACTTTTTTAAAAATATTCTCACAAAGCCCTCCCAGGTAGTGACAGAATAGTTTGGCAGACTATAAAGCCACTTCTTAGCATTGTCCTTAAGGGCAAAGTTGATTAATCTAAGTTTGACCTCATCCTCTGTTAATTGCAGTTTCATGGTTGCACATACCTCCTCAAATTCTCTAATAAATATATAAGCATCCTCTAATCTTGTGAATTTTGGAAGCATATTTATGATTTGAGGTTTGATTTCAAAATTGTTAGCTGTGGGTTGTGGCAACCTGATACAAGATGGTTGGATGGAGCCAACTGGATAACACAAATCCTTAAAGGTCATGGGTTGGATTGGTTCAGCCATTGGAACAACAAGAATTGACTCAATTCTAACTAGACGACCCGACACTCTTCTCCACACATGAGGTGTACGGTTCTCGATGTTTATACAATTTTTTTTTTTTAATAAAATTTTTATGTATAAGGAAAAGAAAGAAAAGAGAAAAAGTTCTAAAGAGAAGATCCTAAGGAGTCCTAAATCTAAAGAAAAGTAACCAAATTAATTTAAATTTTAAATTTTTTTTTTCAAACAAGTGAATCAATAAATTAAACTCAATCTATCCTAGGGTTAACTTAAATCTAGACAGCTCCTAACTGTTCCAAGATGACCCTTCAAACCTTCCAAGTGGAGATTGATCAACTAGTTAGCCAGGTAAGTATAAGAGGTGGGAGGTTCACTCATCGTTGCCTTTCTAGACACCAAACGAGTTGGTCAGGCCAGCAACTGAACCAATTTAACAAACCACCCTCAGGGACTTGCCTAGACACCAACTAATCAAACAACTCAAACTTGGTAGAACTCTTAGGGTTCCTTGTCCTATTGAGCTCGAATTCCTTAAGGTTGACGTCTAATTGATTTTAAGATTAAAAGTCTAGGTAATGCAATATGATGGAGATGGTTTTTGGGCTAAGGAAGGGTAATGAAATCTCCACCTTATCTTGTTAATGGGTTGATGCCCTTAGATTAATTATGAAAATGCAAATACAAATAAACAAGATGACCAAGAATGTAAAAGATTTTAATTTAGAATTTTTTTTTTATTTTGATATTTTACTTCACGATTATGAAATGTCTTTTGTTTTGTTTTATATATATATATTTTTTTTGTGATTAAGTAAATTCAAATGATTAGGTCTAAAAGCAAAAGTAATTAACTAAAAATAATAAAAGAGAAATTAGAAGCGTACCTGAGTTTTTCAGCAATCACCAACTAAATATAGAAACTGATTTATGTCACAAATTGACATAAAAAGTATCAATTAATATCTAAATTATCTAACTTTATTAAGAAATTGATACTTGTTATTATATTTTGCAGAAGAAGAGATCATCAATAGAAAGAACAAGGAAAGAGGATTCCAACGGCGCAAATTTTATGCAAAACGGAGTTAAATTGACCCATGAATTGAAGAATGAAGAAAGAAGACTCAATTGGGTCAAACCCGAGTCAAATCAGATCAAAATTGGTCAAAAATCAACTGATTTGGTGATCTGGTTAGCCGCCTGGTCCACAGCAACAGGCGCATGGACCATGGACCCATCGGTGCACCATAAACCCCTAAAACCTCTTAGTCCCACATCGGAAATTTTGAAAACCTTATAACCCCAAATGCCTATAAAAAGCCCCCAAAGGCCCTTGTTTTATGTATTCTTCCTTCCGATCAAGCTTGTAACCCTAGATAATGGGGTTTTTAGCTCTCTTTTCAAGCCTCGAGCTTTGAGGTTTTTGTAATAAATTTTTTTTATATATAAAATCTTATTTTTATGCAATTTCATCTCTTTACATTATGCAATTTATTTTTCTTGCAATTAGGATAGTTTAATTTATGCAATTTAATTTTATGCAATTAGGTTAGTTTAAATTATGCAGTTTAAATTTATGCAATTAGGATAGTTTAATTTATGAAATTAGGGTAGTTTATTTTTCTGTATTTAAATTTTGTAAGTAGATTTAGATCATGTCTAGCTAAGCATCCCTTCTAGGGTTTGCGATGAAGCTAGATCATGAGTAGGGATTTTACATAGGGTTTTTCTTTTTCTTAGGGTTTCTTTTTCTTCCTCTTTTGCCAAGAATTTTTGATGAACTACAGTTGGGTCAGAGTCCCTTCATAGTTCATGCTTGATTCAGTGCATAGGAGGAGAAAACCCTAAGGGATCCTAGTTACTACTCCCCTGTAAAGAATCTTGATAGGTTATCGTTGGGCCTTAGTCCCTTCATAATCTATGCTTGGGAAAGACAAGAGGAGTAGTCGTTAGGATCAATAAGAAAAATTTTAGGTAGAATTCCCTAATCTAGATCTAGTGGATTCAAAAACCCTAGATCCTTAGTCTTATTGTCTTTAGCAAACAACTTTCGACTTTCGATTTTTGTTAAAGCTCACTTGAGCATAGATTTGAAAATTATTTTTAAAACCAAGTCTCTGTGGGATCGACCCGTACTCGCTGGTCGTGCTACTCTGCACACCGTGCGCTTGCGGTTTTATTTACAAATTTTAAGATTTGAACATCAAGTTTTTGGCGCCGTTGCCGGGGATTTGGCGTTTTAAATTATTTTCAAATATTTGTTCTTCGTGCGTTATAACTCTCTTTTTTTTTTCTTTAGGTTTCTATATTTAGTTGGTGATTGCTGGAAAACTCAGGTACACTTCTAATTTCTCTTTTATTATTTTTAGTTAATTACTTTTGCTTTTAGACCTAATCATTTGAATTTACTTAATCACAAAAAAAAAAATATAAAACAAAACAAAAGACATTTCATAATCGTGAAGTAAAATATCAAAATAAAAAAAAAATTCTAAATTAAAATCTTTTACATTCTTGGTCATCTTGTTTATTTGTATTTGCATTTTCATAATTAATCTAAGGGCATCAACCCATTAACAAGATAAGGTGGGGATTTCATTACCCTTCCTTAGCCCAAAAATCATCTCCATCATATTGCATTACCTAGACTTTTAATCTTAAAATCAATTAGACGTCAACCTTAAGGAATTCGAGCTCAATAGGACAAGGAACCCTAAGAGTTCTACCAAGTTTGAGTTGTTTGATTAGTTGGTGTCTAGGCAAGTCTCTGAGGGTGGTTTGTTAAATTGGTTCAGTTGCTGGCCTGGCCAACTCGTTTGGTGTCTAGAAAGGCAACGATGAGTGAACCTCCCACCTCTTATACTTACCTGGCTAACTAGTTGATCAATCTCCACTTGGAAGGTTTGAAGGGTCATCTTGGAACAGTTAGGAGCTGTCTAGATTTAGGTTAACCCTAGGATAGATTGAGTTTAATTTATTGATTCACTTGTTTGAAAAAAAAAAAAAATTAAAATTTAAATTAATTTGGTTACTTTTCTTTAGATTTAGGACTCCTTAGGATCTTCTCTTTAGAACTTTTTCTCTTTTCTTTCTTTTCCTTATACATAAAAATTTTATTAAAAAAAAAAAATTGTATAAACATCGAGAACCGTACACTTCGTGTGTGGAGAAGAGTGTCGGGTCGTCTAGTTAGAATTGAGTCAATTCCTGTTGTTCCAATGGCTGAACCAATCCAACCCATGACCCTTAAGGATTTGTGTTATCCAGTTGGCTCCATCCAACCATCTTGTATCAGGTTGCCACAACCCACAGCTAACAATTTTGAAATCAAACCTCAAATCATAAATATGCTTCCAAAATTCACAGGATTAGAGGATGCTTATATATTTATTAGAGAATTTGAGGAGGTATGTGCAACCATGAAACTGCAATTAACAGAGGATGAGGTCAAACTTAGATTAATCAACTTTGCCCTTAAGGACAATGCTAAGAAGTGGCTTTATAGTCTGCCAAACTATTCTGTCACTACCTGGGAGGGCTTTGTGAGAACATTTTTAAAAAAGTATTTCCCCCATCATAAAACAGCTAGGATTAGGAATGAAATAAATCAATTTTACCAACTAGCTGGTGAATCATTTTGGAAGTACTTTGATCGTTTCAAGAATCTTTTGACCCAATGCCCACACCATGGAATAGAAACTTGGAGACTATGCCAGATCATCTATGAGGGGTTAGATTCAAACTCAAGAACCATGCTAGAGTCCATGTGCCAAGGCCAATTTATGGACAAAGAAACTACTGAAGCTTGGCAATTCTTAGAAGACCTAGCCGAGAAAAATTTACAGTGGGAAACAACTAGGGAACCTGATAAAGCTACACCTTCAAGAGGAGGAATGCATCAAATTCAACCAACCTTAGCATCAGAGGCCAAGATTGCAACCTTAACACGTAGATTGGAAGCCTTAGAATTACAGAGACCAGCCAATGTAAATCAAATATCTGCACCCATGTGTAAAGGGTGCAATGCACCAAACCATGTCTTAGAAGAATGTTCCTACTCGAATGAGTGTGCACAGGTGAATGCCACCTATCAAGGACCATTGAACAATCCTTATGCACCCACATATAACCCAGGTTGGAGGAATCACCCGAATTTCTCATGGTCCCAGAATCCTAATGTAGGTAATCCAAATTTCAATCAGCAAAATCTAAGGTCCAACCCAGTGATGAACAACCCGCCAGGCTTCCATGATAATGACAAAAAAATTACCTCTTTAGAGAAAAGCCTAGAAGCCATGATGAAAACACATCCAGCTTTATGCAAACTACGGGTCAACTCATAAATAATAACACCCAAGCTATAGCCCGTCTGGAAATGCAAGTAAGTCAGCTGGCTTCGACCATTAGTGAACGAGAACATGGTAGGTTACCTAGCCAACATGAGCCAAATCCTAGGAACCAAAATGGTCCACGACCCCAACAAGGAAACCAAGTTAATGGTATAAATGCCATTCATACCTTAAGATCAGGAAAACAAATAGATAATAAGGTAGTTGCACTTGATGATATAGATGACTCATCTACCGAGTCACCTTCTAAAACTACTACCTTTCAACCTCAAGCACCAGAAACTGAAAATTCACCTAGTCCAGTACTTAAAAGTCCTAGAGCTCCTTTTCCAAACAGACTGAAATCCAATAAATCTGAACATTTAGACAAAATTTTAGAGGTATTTAAACAAGTCCAAGTTAATATTCCTCTTTTAGATATAATCCATCAGGTTCCAACTTATGCCAAATTTTTAAAAGATCTCTGCACTAGGAAAAGGACCACTAATGTACCAAAGAAAGCATTTTTGGCTGCAAGTGTCAGTTCATACCTATCTAGCCATGTGCCAATTAAATATAAGGACCCTGGAGCTCCAACAATTTCTTGTGTTATTGGAGAAACCAATATAAAAAAGGTCTTGCTAGATCTAGGAGCTAGTGTGAATATCCTTCCATATTCGGTGTATGAACAACTAGGATTAGAAAAACTTCAACCTACTGGGATCACATTACAGTTAGCCGATAGATCTCTCAGGATCCCTAAGGGAATGGTCGAGGATGTTCTGATAAAGGTTGAAAATTTCATTTTTCCTGTAGATTTTATTGTTTTAGAGACTGAGCCAGTTGCGAATCCTAAAGGACATATACCTGTCATTTTAGGAAGACCATTCTTAGCTACGGCCAATGCTGAAATCAATTGTCGAAATGGTCTAATGAAGTTATCCTTTGGGAATATGACCATTGAGCTTAATGTTTTTAACTTAGAACAGGAATCCTCTTCTCATGCTGATGTCAATGTAGTCCAAGATGGTATTTATGAATCCATTGACATTAGTGATGATGAAGTCGACCTAGAGTCTAACCCCTGGTTAATCCATGAGTCTGAGGATGTCAATGAAATACTTAAAGAAAATCAGATTAATCAGGAATCGACACTTCCTACTGAACCAATCATTGAGATGGTGAACTCATCACCTAAACCATCGATAGAGGAAGCACCCATTTTAGAACTGAAGCCCCTCCCAGAACATCTCAAGTATGCATATCTAGGATCCAAAGAAACTTTGCCTGTAATTATTGCATCAGACCTAGATCCCAAGCAAGAGGAGGAGTTATTGTCAGTTCTAAAAGCAAATCAAGAGGCAATAGGTTGGACCATAGCAGATATCAAAGGAATAAGCCCTTCTATAGTTCAACATAGAATATACTTAGAGGAAGAGGCTAAACCAACAAGAGAAGCCCAAAGAAGGCTTAATCCAGTTATGAAGGATGTAGTTAAAAAGGAGATTCTGAAACTCCTAGATAGTGGAATAATTTATCCTATTTCTGATAGCTCTTGGGTAAGCCCAGTTCAAGTAGTACCCAAGAAATCTGGGGTAACAGTGGTCCAAAATGATGCAAACGAACTTATCCCAACTAGGACCCAAACGGGATGGAGGGTCTGTATAGACTATAGAAAGTTGAATGCTGCGACAAGGAAAGATCACTTTCCTTTGCCATTTATTGATCAAATGTTGGAAAGACTAGCCGGACAAGAGTTTTACTGTTTTCTTGATGGATACTCCGGTTACAACCAGATCCCCATAGCCGCTGAAGATCAAGAAAAGACTACATTCACCTGTCCATTTGGTACTTTTGCCTATAGACGAATGCCCTTTGGACTATGTAATGCACCGGCAACCTTTCAGAGATGCATGATCAGCATATTTTCAGATATGATAGAACGATTTCTAGAAATTTTTATGGATGACTTTTCTGTTTTTGGTCTAACCTTCTCCGAGTGTCTGAATCACCTGCAATTAGTTCTAGAACGATGTAAGGAGAAGCACCTAGTTCTCAACTGGGAAAAATGTCAGTTTATGGTCAAACAGGGAATAGTTCTTGGCCATGTCATTTCTAAAAAGGGGATTGAAGTGGACAAGGCCAAAATAGATCTAATTGCAAGTCTTCCACCACCTAAATCTGTGAAAGAAATACGTTCATTTTTAGGTCATGCTGGATTCTATAGAAGGTTTATTGCCAACTTTAGCAAAGTAGCACGTCCACTGACTAATCTTTTGGCAAAGGATACTAAATTTGAATTTACTCATGAGTGCTTGGAATCCTTTGAATTTCTAAAAAATGTACTTGTATCAGCTCCAATCATTCATCCTCCTGTCTGGTCTGAACCATTTGAATTAATGTGTGATGCGTCCGATCATGTTGTGGGCGCAATCTTAGGTCAACGAATAAATAAGCTGCCTAGAGTGATATATTATGCAAGTAAAACCTTAAATGATGCGCAGCTTAACTACACCACAACTGAGAAGGAGTTCCTTGCCGTTGTCTTTGCTTTAGAGAAATTTAGATCTTATTTGGTTGGGACCCACACCATTGTTTACACCGATCACTCAGCCATTAGACATCTCCTAGCAAAGAAGGATGCCAAGGCACGTTTAATCAGATGGATTTTGCTCATTCAAGAATTTGACCTAGAAATTAGGGACAAGAAAGGCACTGAGAACGTTGTAGCAGATCATTTGTCCCGAATTCCAGTTGCACCATCTAGTGAACCACCCATCAATGAATCTTTCCCAGATGAGCAACTCATGTCTTTGTCTACTGAACCTTGGTTTGCTGATATTGTAAATTATTTAGCCATAGGCAAGATACCTTCTCATTGGACTAAGCAGGATAAATATAAATTCTTTGCCCAAGTGAAGTATTTCATTTGGGATGATCCTTATCTTTTTAAACAATGTCCTGATCAAATTATTAGAAGGTGTATCCCAGATAACGAAGTCATGAATATTTTATCTTTTTGTCATGATCAAGCATGTGGGGGTCACTTCGCGTCTAAGAAAACTGCTGCTAAGGTTCTCCAATGTGGTTTTTATTGGCCCAATTTGTTTAAGGATGCTCACGAATATTGTAAAAATTATGCTCAATGTCAGAAAATGGGCCGAATCACCAAGCGACACATGATGCCACTCAACCCAATCTTGGTAGTTGAAGTTTTTGATGTTTGGGGGATCGATTTCATGGGACCATTTCCAAATTCCTTTGGAAATGAATATATTCTAGTAGCAGTTGATTATGTTTCAAAATGGGTAGAAGCAATTGCATGTAGAACACCCGATAGCAAAATGGTCATTAAGTTTCTTAAAGAAAATATTCTCTCCCGTTTCGGTATTCCTAGGGCAATCATTAGTGATCGGGGAACCCATTTTTGTAACCGACCTTTTGCAACATTGATGAAAAAGTATAATGTCACCCACAAATTGGCCACACCATATCATCCTCAAACTAGTGGGCAAGTTGAAGTGTCAAACCGATAAATCAAACAGATCCTGAAAAAAACTGTTAATGCCAATAGAAAGGATTGGTCTTTAAAATTAATTGATGCACTTTGGGCATACCGAACCGCTTTCAAGACCAATCTAGGAATGTCTCCTTATAGGATTGTGTTTGGTAAACCATGTCACTTGCCTATTGAGATAGAACACAAAGCCATGTGGGCCATCAAACAACTAAATACAAATTTGAACGATGCTGGAAACCATAGGAAGCTTCAATTGAATGAATTAGAAGAACTTAGAAATGAAGCCTATGAAAATGCAAGGATATACAAGGAACGAACCAAAGCATTTCATGATCAATCAATTATAAGAAAAACTTTCAATATCGGACAAAAGGTGCTCTTATATAACTCTAGATTACATCTGTTTCCAGGAAAGCTTAGGTCTAGATGGACAGGACCATTTTTAGTAAAGGAAGTTTTTTCACACGGAGCTGTTGAGATTGAAAACCCAAGTAATGGTGTTATCTTTAAAGTTAATGGTCAACGATTAAAACCATTCTTGGAATTACCTGTCAAGACTGTTGAAGATGCCATGGTTCTTTATGAACCAACTTATTCTGATTAAGTTGCTTCGAGGTTTGGTCTGGCTGAAGACATAAAACTTAGCGCTTCTGGGAGGCAACCCAGCTTATTTAATTTCTAATGCTTTCTTTGTTTTCAGTTTGCTTAGGACAAATAAATTAGATAAACTCCATTGGGAACAATGTCGGTCAAGTTGAGGGGAGAGCTTGAACAAAATCAGGTGTTATCATTTCCTTTTCCTTCCACTATGAGTTATTTCTTGCATTTAATATATTATGTAAAAAAAATAAAAAAATAATAAAAATATATATATATATATATATATATATGAAATAAATTAATCTATAAAAGAAATAAGAGTAAGTTAGAAAGTATTTGCTAATGTAGTGAGTCACGGAGAAGATTAGCTGGTTAGACTCTTGGTGGCTTAGGTCATTTAAAGACTATTAGCACTTTCAATTGCACATGCACACTAACAAGGTAAAGTAGGTGTTAATTGTAAGGCCAATTAAGGATTTGAGTATTATTTAAATTAGATAATTTTCTCTACACCCCAATTGAAGAAATTTGAATTTAAGGAAAGAGCTACCTGCCTGAAATAAAATGCAAAACACAGAGTAAATGTGGATTGCCCTAAGCCTAGTAACCGGGTCTCTTCACCTAAGTCAAGTGTTGAGATTCGCGTCAAACGGTGGTGGGAAGGCCAGGATGCTCAGCAAAAAAAAAAAAAAAAAAAAAAAAAAACAGTGTGAAAGCTACCTTAGTTCTTTGTTTAATCTGGGGTGTATAGAAAATTAATCGAACTAAGTTATGAAAAATGATACAATTGGCCTGTACAAGTTAATACTGAAATACTAAGTTAGTTATCACTCACACAAGTGCTATAAAACTTTAAGTGTACTCTAAGAAAGCTTCTAAGTAGACTGACTACCGATTCTAATTCGAAGCTCATTACTTAGTAATACTAGAAAACTTCTTGAATTTCGATCTTAAATTAATTTGCAAAGGAAGGATCTTTTTGGAATATGATCTTATTTTGGTACATTGCTAAGGGACTAGCAATGATTAAGTTGGGGGGTGTGATTTATGTCACAAATTGACATAAAAAGTATCAATTAATATCTAAATTATCTAACTTTATTAAGAAATTGATACTTATTATTATATTTTGCAGAAGAAGAGATCATCAATAGAAAGAACAAGGAAAGAGGATTCCAACGGCGCAAATTTTATGCAAAACGGAGTTAAATTGACCCAGGAATTGAAGAATGAAGAAAGAAGACTCAATTGGGTCAAACCCGAGTCAAATCAGATCAAAATTGGTCAAAAATCAACTGATTTGGTGATCTGGTTAGCCGTCTGGTCCACAGCAACAGGCGCATGGACCATGGACCCATCGGCGCACCATAAACCCCCTAAAACCTCTTAGTCCCACATCGGAAATTTTGAAAACCTTATAACCCCCAAATGCCTATAAAAAGCCCCCAAAGGCCCTTGTTTTATGTATTCTTCCTTCCGATCAAGCTTGTAACCCTAGATAATGGGGTTTTTAGCTCTCTTTTCAAGCCTCGAGCTTTGAGGTTTTTGTAATAAATTTTTTTTATATATAAAATCTTATTTTTATGCAATTTCATCTCTTTACATTATGCAATTTATTTTTCTTGCAATTAGGATAGTTTAATTTATGCAATTTAATTTTATGCAATTAGGTTAGTTTAAATTATGCAGTTTAAATTTATGCAATTAGGATAGTTTAATTTATGAAATTAGGGTAGTTTATTTTTCTGTATTTAAATTTTGTAAGTAGATTTAGATCATGTCTAGCTAAGCATCCCTTCTAGGGTTTGCGATGAAGCTAGATCATGAGTAGGGATTTTACATAGGGTTCTTTCTTTTTCTTAGGGTTTCTTTTTCTTCCTCTTTTGCCAAGAATTTTTGATGAACTACAGTTGGGTCAGAGTCCCTTCATAGTTCATGCTTGATTCAGTGCATAGGAGGAGAAAACCCTAAGGGATCCTAGTTACTACTCCCCTGTAAAGAATCTTGATAGGTTATCGTTGGGCCTTAGTCCCTTCATAATCTATGCTTGGGAAAGACAAGAGGAGTAGTCGTTAGGATCAATAAGAAAAATTTTAGGTAGAATTTCCTAATCTAGATCTAGTGGATTCAAAAACCCTAGATCCTTAGTCTTATTGTCTTTAGCAAACAACTTTCGACTTTCGATTTTTGTTAAAGCTCACTTGAGCATAGATTTGAAAATCATTTTTAAAACCAAGTCTCTGTGGGATCGACCCGTACTCGCTGGTCGTGCTACTCTGCACACCGTGCGCTTGCGGTTTTATTTATAAATTTTAAGATTTGAACATCAGAAACCTAAAGAAAAAAGAAAGAGAGTTATAACGCACAAAAAACAAATATTTGAAAACAATTTAAAACGCCAAATCTCCGGCAACGGCGCCAAAAACTTGATGTGCAAATCTTAAAATTTGTAAATAAAACTGCAAGCGCACGGTGTGCAGAGTAGCACGACCAGCGAGTACGGGTCGATCCTACAGAGAGTTGGTTTAAAAACGATTTTCAAATCTATGCTCAAGCGAGCTTTAACAAAAATCAAAAGTCAAAAGTTGTTTGCTAAAGACAATAAGACTAAGGATCTAGGATTTTTGAATCCACTAGATCTAGATTAGGAAATTCTACCTAGAATTTTTCTTATTGATCCTAACGACTACTCCTCTTGTCTTTCCCAAGCATAGATTATGAAGGGACTAAGGCCCAACGATAACCCATCAAGATTCTTTACAGGGGAGTAGTAACTAGGATCCCTTAGGGTTTTCTCCTCTTATGCACTGAATCAAGCATGAACTATGAAGGGACTCTGACCCAACTGTAGTTCATCAAAAATTCTTGGCAAAAGATGAAGAAAAAGAAACCCTAAGAAAAAGAAAGAACCCTATGTAAAATCCCTACTCATGATCTAGCTTCATCGCAAACCCTAGAAGGGATGCTTAGCTAGACATGATCTAAATCTACTTGCAAAATTTAAATGCAGAAAAATAAACTACCCTAATTTCATAAATTAAACTATCCTAATTGCATAAATTTAAACTGCATAATTTAAACTAACCTAATTGCATAAAATTAAATTGCATAAATTAAACTATCCTAATTGCAAGAAAAATAAATTGCATAATGTAAAGAGATGAAATTGCATAAAAATAAGATTTTATATAAAAAAAAATTTATTACAAAAACCTCAAAGCTCGAGGCTTGAGAAGAGAGCTAAAAACCCCACTATCTAGGGTTACAAGCTTGATCGGAAGGAAGAATACATAAAACAAGGGCCTTTGGGGGCTTTTTATAGGCATTTGGGGGTTATAAGGTTTTCAAAACTTTAGATGTGGGACTAAGAGGTTTTAGAGAGTTGTTAGGGGGGTTTATGGTGCGCCGATGGGTCCATGGTCCTTGCGCCTGTTGCTGTGGACCAGGCGGCTAATCAGATCACCAAATCAGTTGATTTTTGATCAATTTTGATCTGATTTGACTCGGGTTTGACCCAATTGAGTCTTCTTTCTTCATTCTTCAATTCCTGGGTCAATTTAACTCCATTTTGCATAAAATTTACGTCGTTGGAATCCTCTTTCCTTGTTCTTTCTATTGATGATCTCTTCTTCTGCAAAATATAATAACAAGTATCAATTTCTTAATAAAGTTAGATAATTTAGATATTAATTGATACTTTTTATGTCAATTTGTGACATAAATCACATGTACTATCACATCTGATAGAAATTTTACTATAAGTTATATCATAATCTTCTCGTTATTCTTTGATCTATAGAAGTTGAGCATAACAATTTTTAGCTATAATATATTCAGCTTCTGCTATAGGCAAAGCTACTAAATTTTTTTGTTTCTTGCTAAGCCATGAGATTAAATTAATCTCTAAAAATTGATAAGTACTACTTATGCTTTTTCTATCTAATTTACATCCATCAAAATCAGCATTAGAATAATCAATTAAGTTTAAAGAAGATTATTTTGAAAACTACAAACTAGCATTTTGTGTATCAATCAAACATCTAAAGATTTTTTTAACTACCATTATATGTGATTCTTTAGGATTAGATTGATAACATGCACATATATAAATATTGAATATAATATTAGACTTACTTGCAGTTAAGTAAAGAAATAATCTAATCATATCTCTGTAAATCTTTTGATCCACTATTTTATCTTTTATATCTTGATCAAGTTTACAGCTTGAGCTTATAAGAGGGCCAATGCTTTTGACATTCTTCATATCAAATTTTCTTATTTGATTAATGAAAATCTTCTTATTTATTTGTTTGATTTAAAGTCTGAGAAAAAAGATTAATTCTCCTATTATACTCATCCCGAACTCTTTCTACATTAGCTTAGCAAATTCTTCACATAAAAGCTCATTAGTAGCACTAAATATTATATCATCAATATATATTTGAATAATTAAAAGATCATTTGATTTTTTTAATAAAAAAATTATATCCATATTTTTAAAAAAAAAAAAATTCAAGCAGAAATTTACTTAATCTATTATACCATGCTCTAATCTATTATACCATACTCTTGAAACTTATTTTATATAAAGCTTTATTTAACTTAAAAATATGATTTAAAAATTCATGATTTTCAAATCTTGAAGGTTATTCTGCATAAACTTCTTCTATAATATATCCATCTAAAAATATACTTTTTCACATTCATTTGAAAAAGTTTAAAATCCACAAAACTTATAAATACTAAAAGCAATCTAATAGCTTCAAGCCTAGAAACTGACGTAAAGATTTTATCAGAATAATTTTTTTCTCTTGATTGTAACTTTGTACAATTAATTTAGCCTTATTTTTAATTACATTATCTTGCTCATCTAATTTATTTCAAAAAATCCATTTAGTGCCAATAATAGAATAATTTTTAGATCTTTCAACTAAATTTTAAATATTATTTTTTTCAAATTAATTTAATTTTTTTTGCATAGCTATAATCCAATTAGCATCCTTTTTAACTTCAAGGAAAGTTATAGGTTCAATGTGTAAAACAAATGTAAAGTGATTTAATACGTCTTTAATTAAAGCTCTAGTTCTAATTTTTTGAGATGGATCACTTATAATAAGTTCTTTAGGATAACTATAATCATATCTCCATTCTTTTAATAAATTATGTATACCTTATTGAGTAGATGAAGGAATCTTTTATATTTCTTTAATCTCATCTTCTTATTCTTGCTTTTTATTTTTTTGGTCTTGAGAAAGATGATTTTTCAATATTATTTTTTTATCTTCTTTTCAAGAGTACCTGCATCATCATATATATCTATTTCTCTTAATTTAAAAATATTAATCGTATAAAAAATAATATGAATAAATTCTTCTACAACTAATATTCTTTTATTAAATAGTTTATGTATTTTATTAGATGATGAGTAATCAAGAAAAACATCTTCATCAGATTTTGCATAAAATTTATCTAATTTATCTTTACCATTTATCAAAATAAAACATCGAAAATCAAAAATTTTGAAGTAAGAAATATTTGGTTTCTTTCCTTTACAAAGCTCAAAAAAAATTTTCTTTAAAACATATCTAATCAATGCTCGATTTAGCACATGGCATGCAATATTTATAGCTTTTGCTTAAAAATATTTTGGTAGGTTACTTTTATAAAGCATGGTAAGGTAGGTTATAAAAGGATAACATTTGATTTTATAGTTAATATCCATATCAATTTTTGTGACCGATTCAAATACTACTTTTAATGGATAAGGTACATTATAAAAGACACCTCCTATAGACTTGAACCCCAACTTATCCGAAAGTGCTTGTGAGATCTTTCCTATTGTGAATATTTGGAGTTGAATTTGAAAAACCAAGGTACTACTTATGGACAACTAGAAGCACATTCAGGTCTTCTTCTTTTGATTACAGGCTGGCTGATTTTAGAGATTCCGAATGGGTTATCCTATAAAATTTAATATGATAATCAAATATCTATTGTAAATTAAGCAATAGGTTTTTATGATGTTTGAGCATATTTATATTTGTATCATTGATACTGGTATCCACGTAGCGAATGAATAATTTTGTACAAATTGAGCCTCTATT
Source organism: Elaeis guineensis (assembly GCF_000442705.2). Taxonomy (NCBI): domain Eukaryota; kingdom Viridiplantae; phylum Streptophyta; class Magnoliopsida; order Arecales; family Arecaceae; genus Elaeis; species Elaeis guineensis. The sequence goes on along the minus strand of NC_026008.2, from coordinate 37,327,672 downwards.
TTATATGTATATATAATAGACAATCATTATGTTTGCAACTAAAATAAGATCATAGCATGAGGTTTAAAGATTCTATAAATATCATCTATTTTGAATGTCTAAAATAGAGGTTTGATTTATGTAGAATTTTAGAGATTCAGTTTATTCAAAATTTTCCTTGCATTACGTGGATATCGTTGTTAATATGCAACATATGTAATGATGTAGTATTAATATGCTCGGTCATCATAGAATAAAAAATTTGACTGTTGAAGCTTTCTATTCATTATAATTCATTAAATTAGTATATTATATTTTTAAAGCAATGTATCAAAAAAAAAATCTAATCTAGATATGCGTCGCAATAGGTAAACACCGGAATGGGCTACATGCCGCAATATATAAAAACTTATTTTATAGCCAATTAGCCTTTTTTATTCATATTTAGCTTCATTCCTTCTCTTGCACGAATTAAGAGAAGAAAAATCTGGCATTGGGACTATAATAAGCAGAAATTGTTCGGTATAAGAGAGTTGATGAGATTTCTTATTAAATTTAAGTTGCTTAAACCTAATTAAAGATTCAGTAGATTAACACCGGCAAACTCCAGGTACAAGAATGCACGACTGGAGATGATCACGTGCCGTGTACGTGGTTATTCAGCTACTTAACAGTACCATGGCGTCCCAGACGGCGGCCACGTCATCCATTACTGTGTCGGAAAACGGCGAAATGGAGGTCCTCTTCACGGCTTCCCAACTCCCGCGTCAACCCAACGGCACTGTTACGGCACCTTTCGGAGACCCCAATGCCGTTAACGTTCCTCTGTTCCGCCCTTGAGCACGCCGCCCAAGCAGCCAAGCTCCGCTCCTCCTCCTCCGCCGCCGGCGACCGCTCCCTAACCCTAGCCGCCATCGCCTCCCTCCGCGACGCCCACCGGACGATCGGTTCCGTCCTGTCCCTCCTCGAACCCCAAATTTTGGCCGGCGACGAGCCAATGCCGGACCTCCGGGATGGTGAGGAGGTGGGGTCGAGGATCGTCGACGAGGTGGAGGAGAGGATGAGGGACTGCCTCCTCTAGAGCAAGCGGCGGAAGCGCCGCCCGTCGCCGTCGCTTCCCGCCGGACGGGCCGCCGATCGCGTGGAGGAGATCTCGTCCGACGATTCCGTGGACCACCGACGGTCCCCCCTGGATCTGGTGCTCCAGTTCCATGCTTGCAAGGGGAGTCAGCGATCTAGAGGTATATTTGTAGAATATGAATAAAAATCCCGTCTTTAGTTTTTAATTCCGGCTTTGATTTCATCGACATAATTTTGGATTTGGAAACGTGAGATAGGTTGAGGAATGTGTGTTCTGAAACCAGTATTTTAACCAGAAAATCCACTAATGCTATTTTTTTGAGCTATCTGTTAGAATATATATCTGATTGGGGCTATACCTACATACACACATACATACATGTGTGTGTATATACATGTATGTATATATATGTATGTGTGTGTGTGTGTGTGTGTGTGTGTGTTGTATATTTCTTCTTTTGGGGAATAATATTCAGCAAAAAGTTGGCATTTTGCAGCATTTTGCACTCATTTTTGTCATGTTAGCAATGTTATAACGACACAAACACAGACACAAACATGCTGAAAAAGATAGGAAGTCTCTTTCGTAGCATGGTGGATGGGGAGCTAACAAGTAACCTTGCGCTTGATTTAATGGATTCATGGGTTGGGTACAACTTTTTGATGCTGAGATTGATTTGGAGACAAAAGAGAAATTTCCTAATGCTATGACATTTTCATCATATGACTACTGACAGGAGATCTTGTGAATCGTTCAGTTGATTTCTTTGAATGGATTAAGTCAAGCCAACATTAGTAAGAGTTCGCTGCTGTTATTTACTTATTTGTTAAGTTATGTCATTGTTGAATTTATGAAAGAAAAGGATATCCCTTGTCCAATACATTCTTGGACATAAGAAACCAATATTTGATCCATTAATCTCACTTAGAAGATAAAGCTTGGAACTGATGTCACATGAGGAATTGCAAACTCTTCTTTAATTTACGAATACCTATAAAGCATCTAGAAGCAATATACTATGTCACACCCATCAAGCCTAGTCCCTACATGTGGGCTAATAATTACAAAACAATTCTCAAATCCTGGAATCCAATACTTTTATGTTTGGGTAAAAACTTTGTCTTCTTATAAAAAAATAATAGATGCCTCGCCAAACAATTTGCTATGGTCAATGATTGCTTCGATCACTTAAAATGTTCCATCTGTGAACATTGTCAATTGATTGTATTGAATTGACAATGCAGATCAATGCTCTCATCCTTATGTGCCTTTGCAAACCATGTGGAATCTGGGATTATGATATTCTGTGTGATGAATACCCTCATCTCATTATAAACTCTCACTTTGATAGCTTAACGCAGACGTTTAGTCTTGGACATTGCAGCTGCAGCAAATTAACTTATAAGTGAATTTCCCAATTTTGGCTGCATCTCTGAAGCTTTCAGCAGAAAAGTGCTGAAAGGCAGTTGTTTCCTCTATTTATATTGCTCCATAAGGACCTTAAGAGGATCTTATGAAGAATGTTGTAATTTTAGTCATTAATTTCATTTGGAGAGCCTCAATTTGTGTTAAATATCTCAACCTGTATTCACAAGGTAAATAGTTATTTTTGCTATTTTAGGCTCGCTCAAAATGGTTGGAATCTTCTCTAACGCAGGAGGGGGGAAATAATAGATCATATGCTCTTACTGATGTTCTATATATGCAAAACATAGAAAGTAGTTTGCAACTTTGTCCAATTAACACAAGACCATTTTTTTTTCTTTTCTTTTCTTTTTCTTTTTTTGGGACAAAAAGGAGGGAGACCTGCTCCACTTTAATTACCCAAATCCATATAATTGGGGATACACCACCCAAGATTACAACCCAAAACCTCTTTTTACTGAGCAGAGAAGTGTGAACATTAGGACAAGCCCCCAATTCCCACCACCACATCTGTAGTTAATTATAGCTTAACTGCCCAAGTATGGTCGGAGTCACCTACACTAACATCAGTCCAATTACAACTCTAAAACACGATGCTGGCAAAGTGTCACATGAAACACTTAGCTGCGAATACTTCTTTCTCTTCAGTCAGAATCCAGTTAAGACTTGGCACCAAGCCTGATACTCTCGTAATCACATGACCACTTCTATGCTAATTTTATGCCCTCGATGGATCCAAATTACTTATCCACCAATCTGATCCCTCTATCAGTAATCCTTTGTGACTCCACCCTGGATCCACATACCTTTTTTTCCCCGGATTTTCATTTGATCAAGAATGTAGCATGATGATGCACATTGCCCTTCCTAAGACTGACCATAAATTATGGAGAAAGCATGTTTAGGCTTCAGATAATGGTAAGAAGATAAAATAATCTCTGATATCTAAAGAATGAAAGGGAAGTGTTTTACATCTCATCTTGCTCATTAGATGAGGTTTACAATCTCCTAGGTGCTGCAGCAGCTAGGAAATGGTTTCTAAGGTTTGAATGAAAAGTGATACTATCAGATTATTATATATTAATTGATGTTTTGGTGACTTTTTTTGTAAACATAGCATGGTTTAAGACTTCTAGAAAAGATTCTTAGCTAATGTCTGTGGGTTGTTTTATACAGAGATTTGTGGGTTGTGAAATCATGATAATATACATGATCAATTGAGCTGTTGTTGGATCTATAAGTAGGAATTGAAAAGTAAGAAGGGGCTGCTTTGTTTGTACTGGATGATGATCACATGTTGCTTGTTGGATGTAGAAAGTAACCTTTGAGAAGCAAGATGAATATCTCAGTTGATTGTTGGTCAAGGGTCAAAACTACAGGGCTTAAATAAATATCTGCTAAATTTTGTTCCTAGAAATGGCTAAACACAGGACATTGTGATTTAGAATTTCACCTTCCAGAATAGAAATTGTTATTCACTGGATGCAGCCAGGAGAATAATGGTCAGATTTCTAAATCATTTAAAGAAATACACCCTATAAGGGATATTGATCTACAATATACGATTAGAGATGATCGAATAATAAATCATTTCATGTGTTGGTCGGTGTGTGGATCTCATGTAACAAGTTTCTTCTTCCTTCTTGTATCCACCGATCCATCAGTGTTGAACGGCATAAAATATGGTGACTGTGAGAAGCCATTTCTGATGTCCATGTGTGCAGGATTAGAGTTTGCTAAGGGAAAGGAATTCTTCATCCATGATCCTATATACATCAATAAAGGTTATTCTCCGGGGTGATCAGGCTGACCAGGCAAACTAAGATCATAAAAGTGATTGATTGAATAGGATTGTGCTATCTATGTGTAGAAGGATCTGTCCAGATTCTCAGTTGTTTCTGTCCACCCCTTACTTTTAGTTTAAGCTGAAATCTAAATCAATCTTGTGCGCATCCAAATCCACTCAGAAAACAGGGATTGCACAAGAATGTCATTTGAAGTGCATGTTGCAAGTAAAGTGAGACAGGTGCATATCCAGGTCAGTCAAGCACTAGGCATTATAGCAGATTGTGATTTGAATCCAAAAAAGAAATCATGATTCTAATGAGGGGGGTAACTACAGTCTGGTAGATGCTTCCCATTGTCTCCTGTGATAAAAACTTCAAACCATTTTAAGGGTAGGATTACCTTGGTGTGTCTTTTTATCGTTCAAAATCTCTACATTCTTCGCATCACCAGCGAAAACCCTAGTGTGATCCCTTTGGAATGTCCACATAGGCTCAGTAGCTTGCAAACTATTTCTCCTCTAGAGTAGAATACTTTTGGTGCTTGATGTATTTATTCCTTTAGGCAAAAGCTATGTTGACATCTAGGGTTCCACTTTTCCTTGGAGATGGGATGGAGCACTGCTTTTGAAACCACACGAGCTGCAAGAAACACAACCCACTTATTCAAATCTATGAGGGTGAATCACATACATAAAGAGGGTGTTACACTAAAGTGGGTCTGAGTCTTTTCAAAATTCATTTATAAATGAGGGAATGGGATGTCTTTTTAAAAGGTTATATGGATGGCGGTTTTGATGCCTAAATGGAGATTTTGTATGATCGGACTGGGTACGAGTTAGGCACATGCCCCCTATCAAAATCCACCACCCAACATGTCATGCAATCAAGAGTGGGGTGTCTTTTGAAAGGCCATATGGGTGGTAATCTAGATGCCCACGTAAAATTGTATGCTTTGCCTGAGCATGATGACGAAAGCGATAGGAAAAAAGAAAGAAAATTTCTAAAACTTTCCTTTATTAAGGATTAATAAAATAACCTAAAATCTCACATAAAAGAAAACTAGCAAAAAGTATTATTTGGGTTCGTTAACTCTGTGTCGCCATTTGAGAGTAAATACACATCTACATGAATCTTTATATATTTCCTTGGTTTAAATCTTGGCATCATCGCCAAGTCAGAGATCCAAATCCAAGTAAATTTAACCATAAATCTCAAAAATCCAATCATAAATATCATGATCAATTTATGGTCAATCTACATAGATCTATATTATAATACCCTTAATTCACATTGATCATAGTCAAATCTGCTTTGATATCATTCACAATAATTTAGGATCTCATTTAAAAAGATCAGCTAGAAGATGTTGTATGAATTTTTTGGTCTTGTATAAATACTTAAGATTATTCGATTCACGTGGAATAAAAATATAGCTGAATGGGTCCTCCCAGTTAAAATTCCTCCTATTTTCTCTACAAAAGCCAAATCTAGGGTGTGTGCATCTACCAAAAGTCTCCTGCCATCTTTGCTTTGGTGGTGTACCTTTAATGCATGTGGGCATGAATACTGTCAAGGTGTTTGGTTCTAATGAGTGGAGCAACTTTTCAAGCATAGCATTGTTGATCCATTCTAATATCGGTATTGTATTGCAATGCCTTAGAGAAAGCAATCTGTATGTTGCCTAGGTCCGGCTGCACTTTCCAAAGTCAAAATTTAGTTTTACTTTGTACCTGAAAATTTATCGTAGATCAAGTCTACACAAGAATTTCTTCAATGATACATGTCATTTTTAAGGTTAGAAAACGCCATCATGTATTGTTACCATATTATGATGTATACTTACTGAAGCAATACCAGGATTTAAAACCTGGATCTTCTAGAAGGCAAGTGGAAGCAGGGGAGGCACCAATAATGTTAATAGTTGTTGGTTATTACAATATACTTTATCTAATTCGGAAATTCACAAAAAAAAATTATAATTATTCATTTTAATAATCTATATTGTCTATAAAATATCATGTGAAGACTTGCAACAAGTTATCATTGTTTTAATATTTGTATTTGATTGGAATCCTTCTATTTAGAAATATCGCTTTGCATATCCAGCACTAGACAAATGACATACAAAGTTTTGTTCACCATATACGTGGTGAGGTGGGGGCTAACCGCTAACATGCAGAAACCCAGCCCTCGTACGTGCTGAAGTATGCGTGGGTACACAACAAGCTTTTTTTTTTTTTTGTTTTGAGATATAATAAATATATTAATGTGAAGATATCTTAGAAGCATCAAGACTAGGAACATAACGAGGAGCGAATAACCGTTGCATGATAGCGATATAAAACGTGGAGCACATTTCTTTTTTCTTTCTTTTTAAGGTATAGCGGCAAGATTATACTGCCTTTCTATAAATACAACTAAAACATTGAAAAATAATAAATCTCGTAGCATTGTTGAAGCCAACATGGTAAAATCTTAAAGTACTGGCTCTACGTGATTGGCTATAAATGAGACAATCCAATCTGTGATGCTATTAACCCCTCTGTAAACATATACGATCTTAAATGGCCAAATGATCATGGGAGATCAGTTTTCTCAGATCTATCAGAATATGATGCAAATCATCATCGATAATAGATGCCTCCAATATCCAACAGATTACCATCTTAGAAACTTCATCCAACACCACATTGAAGGCTCTAAATATAGATGATGGGGGCTTCTAAGTGAAATATTTTATCTTAGAAGATGCAGAAGATGCTATATGAGAACCCTAGTTTTCTCCTGCCATCTCGATCAACTAATTGATCTTGATTCAAATGTATTCAGCTGCATGGACGTATGCTTTCAAAAGAATAATGAAGGGACTCTGATCTGCATTCTTAAAAATATTGACATTCTTAGATAGCTAAATATAGTAAATGCTATAGTAAGTGGTAACCACTCCCCCGCACATTCCTTGATGCTTGTTATCTAAACCGTGAAGACAACCATTCCTTCGAAATGCGGGATGATCTCATCAGCGAACCAAAGACGCTGGCACGTGGGTAAAGACGTGCTCACGTGAATGTCGCTATCCCAACATGCGTCACTCAAGTGGCTAAAGGTTTCCCGGGCATCACGGGTCAAAAAGAACTTTTCTTCTGTTTTATTAAATAGCGCGTGAGGTCATATTTATATATTAAAAAATGTAAAATGGTAGCACGTTAACATAAAGAATCACAAAGTGGACCTACCACCATACCTTTTGAGCGTGAGGTGTAGGATTCTAGATATGGTTGAGGTCGAGTTCAAATTTTTCGGTACAAAAGTTTATTTTGAGTTGAGTTCTACAACAAAATCATCAATCCATACCTTCAAATCAAAGTTAATTGATTCGCTTATTGAATCAGTGGTCCAGAGTGATATAGCTCCTTCAGCAAGGAAGGGCCTTGTCAAGGAGGATTTGGTTAACCTACTAACTTGATATCATTAATACTAACATAATTGATCTATTAGTCATGCAAGTTTATGGATTCCAAATCTATCAAGCTTGGAGCTTTCAATATAATAAAATGCAAATGTAACATTTATATAACTATGTTCCTTTAGGTTGCATTTGGTTTACAGAAAAAAAGAAAAAATGATAATGGGAAATGCTTCTTGGAATGGTTTTACTATGAGTTTTTCTAATTTTTGTTGGACTATGATTTTTGGAATAATTTTGATATTTTTTTATGTATAGAAAATTAGATAGGAATGATGAGTTTGTGCAAGAAATGGTTTATGATAGCTTTTTCTTAAAATAATTGAATTTGTTGTAAACAAAAAATGACCACCTAACTGTTCCAAATAAATAGTCTTAAAGTTGAATGAGTTCATAGAGAATCACTTTTATTTTTGGTTCATAATCCTATTGGCCCAATTCAATTATATAGTTGGATAACTTTAATCAAGTGTATCAACTCTTTAAGTCTAAGACCTATCCATTTCATAAATAGATTGGTCACATTAATCCATTTTTGAGCCAAACCAGTAATACCCAACCCAAAGCTATCCTTTTTTCTATTGGATCGCAAAGCGGGTCACAGTCAAGGATTGCCACCCTTGATTCCAACCTTATCGTATGCAGGCCACAATCTGAGACCTACCGGACGGTGACCTTATCCGGATTCAACACCAAAATTCATTTCCTTTTTGGATCCCAGCGTTTCCCCCTCAGATTGGAAACGAGAACGTAGTGACACACTCAAGATCTTTCTCATCGTTGGATCACGACCGACAGCTTCCTCACCACCCTCCACGTGTCCCACCGCTTCCGATCTAGTTCCGCATACTAAAATGATAAAAGAGTCGCCGTTGCATCCTTCGCGCAAAAGAAGGATACCTTCCTTCGCACCAATCAACCGTTGGATCATCCATTGCACAGCTCGCAAAGCAACCGAAGTGTGCCATCCATCTGATGCACAGCACTCAAAACGAAATTTGGATGATCCGACGGTCAACGGGCGCGAAGAAAGATACATCCTTATTTCGCCCCAAGGATACAACCGGACTCCATGAACAACTCTCCACCTCCCCCAGAAAGGCCTTCGGGACCCAGAAATAAACCCTCCCTCCTTCCACCGAAGAATCGCCGGGCCTAAAGCGGGCCGCCGGCGGTTAAAAAGTTGTACACGTGTCAATCATGCATTCGTTTCTTTTCTCCTTCAAAATTACTAACCAGCCCACCAAAATCCCCCGCTTGATCCACTCCCCTATCCTACGGATCCGAGGGATATATTCGTCCATGTGAGAATATACTGGCAGATCTCGTAATTAACCCCCTAATCCAGTGGCATTCCCCTAACGCGGTATATACAAAAAGAATCAATGATGTTCCGAAACGCGGCTACCCCGCTTTTCTCTCTATGTACGGTCGAAACCTCTCTTCTAAGCTTCTTGAATAAGCTTTCCCTTTCTTCTCTCTCTCTCTCACTCTGAGCTCGAAACCCTAGGCCGGGAGAGATAAAAGCCCCAATTTTTCTCGCGTTTTTCGAGTTCCAGCAATCAATCCTCTCAAATCCTAGGATTTGAACCAAAGATTTCGTGTTCTCAACCGTTCTCGGTGTTCGATTTCGAACGGGGCGTTGGTTTTTCGGAGCATCGTGGAGGAGCAGGAAGGAAGGGAGGAGCGATGACGGCGATCGCCCTGGAGTTGCTTCCATTAGGGTTTCGGTTCCACCCGACCGACGAGGAGCTGGTCAATCACTACCTCAAGCGGAAGATCACCGGCCGGATCAAGTCCGACGTGGAAGTCATCCCCGAGGTCGATGTCTGCAAATGCGAACCCTGGGATCTTCCTGGTATCAATTTCCCACTTTTTTCTTTCAAAATTCGTGTGGTATTATTTTTTTTTTCTTTTTTATGTGCGCGTAAAGATTCGATCTTGATACGGTTTGGGTGGGTTTGATGGGGTTGGGCAGATAAATCTATTATTAGATCGGACGATCTGGAGTGGTTTTTCTTCGCGCCGAAGGATCGGAAGTACGCCAATGGACACAGGTCCAACCGCGCGACCGAGGCCGGGTACTGGAAGGCCACGGGGAAGGACCGGGTCATCCGGTCAAAGGCCGCGGCGGCGGGCCACAACGTCATCGGCATGAAGAAGACCCTCGTATTCCACAGAGGAAGAGCGCCAAAGGGCATCCGCACCCACTGGATCATGCACGAGTACCGCACAACCGAGCCGGAGTTCGAGTCAGGTGTTCAGGTTCGGAGCGTTGCTTCCCCTTTCGCTCTACCAACCATATTTTTTTTATATATATAGAAAACAACAATTTTTTTGTTTGTTTTAAGGCGTGCATATAGTTTCTGTATGCTAATTTGGATGTTTTTGTGGTTTCTTTTCCTACATAATGGAGGGTTTTTATTTCTTGTAGTGGTGGAAAGATTAAATTTTTTCCCTACGGCTTCATGGTAATCTAGCTTAATTTTAGTATACTGATGTTTTCTGACACAGGGCTATTTTTTCTGAAGTGATTCCGATATGCATGGGTACGGACTCCATCGATCTGATTCGGGTGGCTGTAGATATGCTTATCATCTGACATGGTTTTGTCGTGATATCCGCGTGTTTGATGTGTGGCGTGTGAAGCTTTTAGCTTTAAAGAGATTTTTGTCTAGAAAGTCGTGTAGCATGATAGTTATAAAAATGCACTGATTGTGTCGTGGCATTAAACTGAGTGCCGCCATGAAATCGGAGACAGTTTGAGGCCCTGACGTGTCGGATATTGTAATACTCTATGTATACTTTCATACTCTGGAGCACCTGTTTGTTGCTTAAGTCGCCCATCTTCTTATATGGGAAATGCTCTGCACATGCAAGTTCTTGCCTTTTGCCTTTGCATGCACGCACTTCTTATACAAAATATTGATTTTTGTTGTTAGATAGTCCTTACTTTTGTTTTGGTATATATTAAGTATCAACGAGTCCCTGATAGTATCATACAAATGCATATCGGCATCTCCATTCAAACTTTTAGCTAAGCTGAAACCCATGCTCATGGACCAATCAAGGGAATGGTCTGTGCCACATTATGTGTGTATGTATTTATGAGATGATACAGCTAGGTGAGTCATCCATTTATCTTGTTTACCTGTAGTAGAATCTATATGAAAATACAGGTTCATGTAGTTAGTCATTGGTGCGGAGGCTTTACCCAAACACATTTCCAGAAATCTTTCATTTCATCTCCTTTTGCTTTTTAAGAAAGTGTTAAGTTCAGGTTATTGTGGTGAGAAGCTTTTCTGAAGTGGGTGTGGTTGGAGGGCTTCACATGTTTTTGCTTCCACTGTTGGGTCCATTGGATTCTCATCACCAAGTTAGTCTATATATGTTCTGATAGCTAGTCATATGATTTCATCTATGATACATTATAAATGTTTTTTCATTTTGTTTTCATTCTCAGACCATTGCATTAGAGTGTTGGAGTTTTATGGAATAATGAGAACATTTGTTATGATGATTGGGACTTTTTTATATACAGTCTGTCTGCATTTATATTGTCTAATGGCTAGACATGTACTCATCATGCCATTTCTTGGTGTTTGCATTTGTTGTTCGTAAATTCATTTTATGATTTTTATTTTCTCTAGGGTGGTTATGTCCTTTATCGGTTATTTAAAAAGTCGGAAGAAAAGAGTTCAAATGCCAAAGCTGATGAAATGGATAGAAGTTGCTTCTCTCCAACCCCAGCCAAATTGTCTCCAGATGATACGCAACATGAAGAAGATGTTATGGAGGAAATTGCAACCCCATTAGACCAAGAATCTTCAGACTCAGTTTTGCAAGAGGGACCTCATTCCTTGCCTGATTCGGTTGAACAGCAGCCAGCAGGTATCCAGATATGGCTGGCTGATGAAACTGATCGTTCAACAACTTACTCTGTAAAACCAGATGATAGCTCTTGCAACATTGCTTCAGATAATTGTGATGCGAAAGCTGGAATGCATGTAAGAACTTTGTCAAACTTGGGCCATTGATGGTCCCCCTGATAGATTTATACCTTCAAGCTTCCTTTCTTGATTTTGACATGTATTCTTGTTTGTACTCATAACACCGAGTAAAACATTGTTAATCTCCATAAATGCAGGCGGATCCTCTGCAGGATGTTTCAGCACAGTACCGCGATCCACACTATGAGCATATAGATTCTAATGGCTTTCCGAACATTGGTTCCCCAGTTCTGCCTTACCCAGATTATTTCTTCGGCAACATGAACCATGGGTCCGATACGGGATATGTTAATAATGCTGATAAAGACCCTTTAAATGAGTTCTTGATTGCAGTTTTAAGTAATCAAGATGACTATTCTTCAGGGGCATCTAATGTTCAGAAAGATTCAGTTGCTGAGACTCTGCCTAGACACAGCATCTGGGATTCAGCATCATGCAGGGATAGCAGGACAAGCAGCGAGATAGATACTGAAGCAACATTGCCTCAGGTGAGTGTGCTTCTTACATCAACTGACTGATGCATAAATGTAAACTTAGGTCTTTTCTCTCTGTTCTTTCAATTTTACAGGAACTTCTAGGTGTGGAAGCTTCTAAGTCGTTTGAAGGATCATCTTTTCTGTTAAATGATCCATTACGAATGGATTCTTTGGACGGATATCCAGAAATAGAACCCCAGTTGAGCGCTCTCTATGAAAATGCATATGTGCTCCCATATGATGGCACTGGGCCAGATGTGTGCTCGGTGGACTCTGAATCCTTGCAAGACTTGTTTAATAGCATGGAAGAACCAAGTAACCTGAAGAATGTTGCAAATAATGGAGATCGTCTTGAGGGGGCTGGAATCAGTTTCCGTGCTCGTCGGCCACAGCATCCATCAAATTCAGACAACAAATTTGCACATCAGGGCACTGCAGCAAGAAGGATCCGTTTACAAGGTTCGACTCCAAAAGAATTATTTTTCAGTGCTGATAGTGAATCGAGCTGTAACAAAGATGATCATGAAGACAAAGAGGCAATGAAAAAGGCTCTGCAAGATTTATTTGTTGGCACTGAGGAATCATTGACTGAGAAGAATACGCCTAGCAATGAAGATGGTCTTGAGGGAACGGGAATCGAGATCAGGGCTCGGCAAACACAACATCTTCCAAGATTGAAGAAACTATCATCAAAGCAAGGCACAGCAGTTAGAAGGATTCGTTTGCAAGCTCATTTTGAAGTGGGAACATTTTCTAGTACGGTTGGTGAATTAAGCAGCAGTAAAGATGACCATGAACACAAAGAGTCAATGACAGAGGTGTGGCATTTTGTTTTGTCGTATCTATTGTGTTTTTGTGTGGTCTCTGCTTATATTTTCATGAATTAATAAACATTAACCTAGTCTCTGCAGGCAGGGGAGCACGTGGATGACAATATTGCTAACCTTGGGGAGATTTCAAAGCCTGCTTTACCAGACAAGCTTGAACAGTTACCTGTTCATGGTAATAAAGAGCAAAATCTATGGTAGTACTTGGATATATTCTTATCAGACTAATATATTGCTGATCACGCGCTTATTTTATTTATCATGTAGATAATGCACCACCAGCTTCAGAGTTGTGTCTGGAATCTAAACCGACTTTGAGGTTGAGAACAAAACGGACTGATGATAATGCAAATACACCAGAAGACCCTCCACGCGGTCGAATACCAAGAAGTGCTTCAGTTGTTTATGTAATCTGGTTGGTTCTCTCAGTAATACTTGTGCTGATGTGTGTTGGGATATGGAGGTGCATAAGCTCTTAATGCATGTAGGTACAGCTAAATGTCCCTGTATAATTTTGCTTTCTTAGGGTTTGTTCCTTCTTAGGCTCTTAACCATGCACCTTCTGACATGTAGTGGATTTCTGATGCGTAAAGTGGTTTGTACATGCAATAAAATATCTTGTTTGCCTGTTCATGTGAGCTTATGAATTGTCTTCTACAGTCTGCTGTAGCAATGACTGGATGGTAAGCCTACACGGCTTGCTCTGGTTCCCTTATTAGCTTGAGTTCTGCCATATGTTGCTGAACGTTCCATATTTGTGCCTCAAAGTACCAGGGAGATTTTTAGCTAAAGTTGAGTTAGCCAGTTAATGATTTTATGAGGGCGAAGTATGTGGTACTCTTACATTTATATAAGGAAGCATCATTGGTGATTTTTAAGCAAACACACAAGGGTAGAGCATGGGGAATAGTTTGGTCTTCAGTATAAGTTCGGCTAGAGGTGATGATATGGAATTGGGAAAAAAAAAATCTGTTATATTCATCAAAAGTTCGAACGGGTTTTATATGGTAACGGATTAAAAAGATAAAATTAAAATATAGAGTTTAAATATGTGTTAGTTTATTTACTAAAAATAAATATAAATGTGGTAACCAATGACAATATAAAGATAAATAAGTATGAATATAACAAAAGCAATGGTAACAAATAATAGTCAAATACATAACTCCTGCGAATTATGCGTTTTATTATTCATTTGTAACACAATTTTTTTAAAAAAGTTGTCATGAATAATTGATGATTAAATTGTACAATTTATGTATAATTTTAAAATAATTGAATAATTTAAATCACTTCAATTTTGAAGAATAATTTGGAGAATCATTTGCTCAGGAGGGGTGCTTGACTTGTTCAAATCTCGGGCAGTTTGCCTAAGCCCATAGTATTTTGGATGGGCATGAGCTTAATTTTTAAGCTTGGTGGTCGAGGTGGATCAAGTTGAGCTTGAAATTAGAGTCCATCTCTTAAATGGTGGGATTGGATTCACATTGATCTGGCTTGAGCTTTTTCTTTTTTTTTTTTTTTTAGTTATAAGGTTGGCTCAAGCCCTAGCCACGACCTCCTCTTTTCATTGCTCCTTATATGCTTGCGTCTCTCCTCCGGCCACAAGTTTGCCTTCGATCTAGATATCCTCTGATTCGATCTTGCCTCATCTTCATTTCCTTAACTCAATGGGCATCTTCGTCGATGATGTTGGTGTCCTATGGTTTAAGCACCAATCCTCAGTGGAAATCCCTAAGGCATCTTTGTTGGCTGGGCTTAGAGTGGCATCCCTTGGTTCGAGCACCAACATGTAGTAGAAATCTCCTGCTCCTCAGCAATAGAAATGTTGGAAATGGGTGATTTCATACATGTAGTTTTTAAATTTTTATTTAATAACAGAAAGAAACATAGATTAAAACATTTTTAATCTAAGCATGTATTAGATTTGATCTATTAAACTACCTAAAAGAATTTATCATATGAACATGAATCATGCATCTGAAATCTAATTTTAATAACATAATTCAAGAGGAGATCAGATTTTTATACCTTATCGTGGATCGATCTACACCGCAGTCGATGATCATGGATGTATAGATTTTTCAAACTGCACAAGTATCCGACTTCTACAGGTATTTACACGAGGTCTTGATCTGATCAGAGGCTTCTTAATCTCTCTAGGGTGTTAGCACACTTGCAGAGATCGCTTTCTGATGGTTGAAAAAAATCCTTCTTCAGATCCTCTTAGAGGAAAAAAAGAACAAGAGGAAGATGAAGATGAAAATCTTTTTCTCTTTTTTTTCTTCCTAAAATCTTATGCTAAGATGGAGAACCATGCCCACATAAGGACCCACGCCCACCTTTTCTTATCTGATTTTTCATGGTAGAATCAGGTCTTTCTTCTCTTGTGCCATGCCCCTTTTCTTTTCTCCTTTTATCCGGCATCCAAGAAGAGATAAGGTCAAACCTTATCCGATTAGGACTCAAATTCAAATAAAACTTTATCCTAATCTAAAAATAAAAGTAGGGAAGGTGCGAAGAGGCTTTCAGCATTGCTTTTCTCATGCAAAAGCAAAGGGGCACGATAAATAAAAGGCAGCATCATGGGGCAGCGTTAGGGAAAGAGAGTCCCAGTCAAACTGGGACTCTCTCCCATTCAAACTGGGACTCTCTTGATGCTTTAATTAATTCCTAACTAATTAGGATTTGGTTGCATCCAAAGAGAGAAAAATTCTAGTCCAACTAGGAACCCGATTAGATCCTAATCCAATTAGAAAATTAGTTATATCCAAGTCCTAATCAAATCAGAAATTGATTTTTTTTGCAATTGAATCATCTCATAATCCAATCAGATTTGATCTAATTAAATCTAAACTAAAACAAATTGAATTCAATTTAATTAGACTTGATTTTAACCCCATTGCTTAATCAGATTGAGCCAAATTACAATCCAATTCCTAATTAATCTTCCTATAACTCACTAACTTTTAGTGAATTACTTTATTGCAACTTTTATATTGGATTAATCATCAGTCACATTGATAATTAGATCAAATTACGATTCAAATCTCAACTTAACCATCTGATCATTTAAAAATCTCTATTGTATGTGATCACAATATTATTGAAACTTCTTTCAATGGATTGAAATGATTTCAATTTTGTCCATCAAGAATCATCGATCATTAAGACGACCTCAATGAGTCTTACAATCCCCGTGACACCTAGCAATTTGTAGTGGCAATCTAGCAGAATAAAATTACTAAACTTCTAGGTGTAATTATCATGTGATTCAGTTCTTCTATCATAAGTCCCGACTAGACAGAGATCATAGAGAACTTATCAAACCCCAACATCAGTCATATGCAGGATTGGTTCGACTCGAGTTCATTTATGAATTTCTATAGAAACTCTTTTTCAGTATTCACACTTGTTTTGGTTGAAGACTTTTTGAACTTAGTTTTGCGAATCGCATTGGACTTCTCCTTTTCTATCAAAGTCGATAGATTCTATATAGGTACATCCTACTCCTAATAGTGAATCTGAGCCTACCATAGCCAACATACACTGCAATGATCTAAATAGCTAGGAGACTAAGTATATATGCAGTTAAACTACAGTAGCCTCACTGCGAATAGTTGAGGCACTGCAGGTCAAAAGATTACTCACATCACTATAGCATCGAGTAAACCACTGATGAGTAGATAGACATCCAAGTGGTTTCTCGTATTGATCACGCTCAGTACAAGTTGTTCTCTAGCAACCACCTGCACTCTCGCTCCAATATCTTCACACTATAGACTTGAGATATATCTGTTAGGAAGAAAAGCGATCCGTACACCGATCTAATTGGATCGATCACCGTCTTCCATGATGATCTCTCGATCGGAAGCTTTTAAGATTTAACCATCAATAATATATATCTCAAATTCTCAATACTTTGAAAATACATATTATAATCTATTAATCTCTTAGATGAATCATGAAAATATAAAAAAATGATTAGAATAAAGATTATTTTTTTATTAATAAATAAAATTTATAATTATAAATTTATGCTCTGAAATGCGTCAGTCAATGATTAACTTCTAAGACATACATCTAACAAAAAATCTCTTACTCTTTAGAAGTCTGTCTTATTCCTCCTCAGCAATGGTTGATGAGTTGTAGTCTTCGGCATCCTCACCTTTGCCGATCCTTCTATGCTTCTCCTCTTCCGAAGTCCGTCCTCCTCCTTGACAACAAGCTGTGGCCTTTGGTTTCTTCGGCTCCTCGCTCCATGCTTTCACTCCCAAGTATTTAAGGTATCCAAGGCTATCAGATCTGGGCATAACTAATTTGGTCATGCTTAGGGCTGAATCTAGCTCAACTGATTCGATAAGCAAGTCTAAGAGAAGGAGAGAGTAATTTGAAAATTTTTCAATAGTTAGGAGAATATTATGATTATGGGTACAAGCAAGTAATTTTTTTGTGTCAAGGTATTATCTCCATTTAATACTTGATGCATTGTTTTTCACATTTTATGTTAACTCTTTGGAAAAACTTATCATTTAGAAATCAATAATAAAATATTCAAACTTAAAATCCAAACTATTGACCATCGTCTACACTATAAAAATATTTAGAGACTAAAATTCATGTATTCCAGTGGTCTCTTACCAAATCATTAGTAAGCATCAAGATAGATGATTTTTATTAGTACGGCAATATACTTTACTATCATCCAAACATCAAAATTTACTGTATTTAAATCTAGGCATATTAGAAAAATATAGGTTATAATATTTAGTAAAATTTTAATTTATATATCCTATCATTTATTTATTATACCAATGTAATTGATATTATTATTATTTTAACTAATTTGATCGTCACCGGCCAAAATGCACATGCACTCTTTCTCACACACGATCAATCAAAACTATCGTGTTCATAGGCTTTACGGCATCTCCGATCTTGCCCCCATCATCCCATTGATTTCCCGTTTGAGCAACTATATGCAAAATAATTTGAAAAAAATATTTTCTTTAAAAACATAATTACTATTTTTAATTTTAAAAATAATAAAATTGAAAAATATTTAACTTTTTTTTTTTTAATTTCCTTGCTGGTTTCCTACGCATAACTGCACATCCCATCCCCATCTTGCTCACGACCGCGGCACGCGTGTCCGATACGAGCTTAAACCATGCACACAGCCATGCATTTCTCCAAAGCTTTTGCGGTAAAGATTCTCAGTGGCCCACCATCGCCATGTCCTTTCATATTAAAAAAAAAAAAAAAGGCAGTTCCCTGTGATGGAACTTTCTCTTCCTTTCATTGGTTGACTCCTTCCATGCCGATGAAAGGTAGTTGTCTTGATGTGGCTCGGACAATACAAAAGAAAAGATTAGCAAATGGGCTTTGAACAAACTTTCCCCATGACATGATTGCCTTCGGGCCGAAGGAATTGTTACAGGAGAAGCTTGGCTGCAGTAGAAAAGGATGTTTCCTATTCTTTCTTCTCAAGGAAGCAAGGAACTGGTAAAAAACAAATAAAACACTGTCCACAACTATTAGCAAAGTGATTTCCATGAAGAGAGGAATATCCAAGAAAAAGATAAAAAGTTATTGCTTGTTGCTCCCAGAGCACAATTTTTTTACAGATGATTTTGGGATATAATATATTTCAGATTATTTTTAGGCAGCATAAAACTTCATAAGGATCATATCTATGCAGTTGGCTTATGAGAATGCATAACCAGCCATGTTAAATTAGTAAGGTTAGAAAAGAATTGGTATACAAAAATTCACTTAACATGGCATGTGAAATTAAAATATTTATCGTATACATAATCATCTAAATCCACCCTATCCAAAAGTAATGCAGTTATTTTAAATGCAAATAAAGCAAATATAAATGTAATTTTACCATGAAGGTCTTATATATTGCAAGAGAGCCAACATGTAATATAATACTTATAAGGGTAATATTCCATCTCTACTATTATAATGCAAATTGGCAGGCCTTTGTTGCTAGTCTCTAAGCTTTTGTTTATTGTAAGCATGTGAAAGGGATACTCCATTGTCTACATATGCCCATTCTAGACAAAAATATATGATTTAGTTATAAAACCTTGTTTAAGGGAGGGAAAAATGTATATATTGACAACATGAATTGGGAGTTCATTTACCAGATGGGGTCACAGAGAACAATGCCTCCTTCCCCATGATTACAACAAACATGGCTTCTTTGTGCGCATGGCATGTGTGTAATACTGATTAATTATAAGAAAAAAAAGAATTGTTATAATATTCTTAAGAAAACTCTATTTCTGCAAATAACAACCATTTAAACTTTCAAAATGCCTTGGATGCTGAAATTTATAATTTATGGTGTGCAGAATTTTTTAAAACACACCTTTTCAAACTTTGTCAAATATCTTAACCTTATTTTAACAACCAACACCTCCTAGGAAATTTCATTATTGAAAATTTTAAATTTAAATTCAAAAGATGATAAAAATGATAATTTCAATTTTTAAGACTCCAAATGCAACTTTGAGGATTTTGTTTAGAATGCCTTTGAGCATATTGTACAACCAGTAGTACATATTTGAGATAGCAAGGTATTTTCATAAAATGTTTGTTGCTATAAAGTTAATAATATACCTAAAATTATTAAATGAGAAATTTTCAATTTAAATAAAAAATTATATAATTGAAAACTTTAAATATTATTAACTAAGAATCTAACCAAAAAAAAATCGTAAAGCATGAAGCACACTATACGTTCATGATAAATAATCATGCCCAGAGATTATATTTAATAGAAGAACTTGTTTGGGAGGATTTAATAGAAGAACATTATCTCCACAAGTAAACAATATCAATCAAATTTATAATTATAGTTGGATATATCAACAAAAAAACCAATTCACACCAGTCGATCATAAAATTTTCTATTTTGTTCGGGTCAATCAGTTATTATTCTATCATTACAATTCACACAAGAATACAACATATTGTGGCCAACTCTTCATCGCCTATCATCGAGAACGAACACCTGCAAGACAACGTCCGTACTGACTGGATTTGTATCCGATGGAGACCCTCCAATGCCTAAATTAGACAGAGAAGTTGGTAAACAGTAGATGTCAATATTTAGAATAGCAGAGTTCTGACCCTCCGTGGCTTACCAATCCTATTTTTCTTACCCCTTTTATAGACGAAGTTCTTGTAACCATCGGACGTGGTCCCGTATTTATGATGCTAAATCATCGGGCCATAATCATGTAGTGGGTCATTAATTTTTCAATTATAGCATCGTGATTTGCGGTCGGTAACCGATCATGACAGTTATGGCATATTCAGTAGATTAGCCAACTGTATGTCTGTAGTAGACACGACCGTCAGTTGATGATTCTACTGTATTGTTAGTCACCGGCCATAAGTCGGTGATGTTTGTTCAATCGGTTGATGAAGAGTCAGAGTCGTCAATTTGGCCGATGCTCCATCGGAGATGTGCGTTCGGTCAGTCGGCTATACTAGGGTCAAAATCGATCAGTCGGAGTCATACGTTCGATCGGTCGGCTATTGCCGAGTCGGAGTCAAGAAGATCAAAGTTGGGGTTGGTGGATTTGCCCCAACAGTTGCCCTCCACTCTCAAGTCTAAAGTGATCCAACGTGTAAATTGTCACATAATTTATCACGTTAGATGAGAAGAGTTCTATTACATCGAGCCCTGATTTTGACGTCATTTTCTCCAAAATACGGATGATCGATTATTTTATCATATTGGTAGGTACAGTCGTCAGTTACACTGACCGAACGATTCGGTATCAGTTGTCAGTGTCAGATATCGTTTCGGAAAGTCGATTCGACATCGAATGATATGATTCTAACAAGTAGATTTATTCCACGTATCCGGATGTCATTGGGTCGAAATTGTTCACATGGATAGGGATGTGTGGCTCAATCTGGAATAGGTATGTCGAATCGTTCGACCAATGGTCGGTCCAGATATTGCCACATATCATCATCTGGTAGATCTTCGATTTGAC
This sequence comes from Elaeis guineensis, assembly GCF_000442705.2. Lineage (NCBI taxonomy): Eukaryota > Viridiplantae > Streptophyta > Magnoliopsida > Arecales > Arecaceae > Elaeis > Elaeis guineensis. The sequence goes on along the minus strand of NC_026008.2, from coordinate 37,306,597 downwards.
CGCTCTCATCTCGACTGTTGAGGGATCCTATATATAGGGTTGCTCTCAATCAAATTTTTACTTTTCACTATCTTTGGTGGTGCTGAGACTCTACCGGGTTGTTGCTCCAACATCCAAGGTTATCGCTCTCAGCTTTTAGGTCAACTTTGCCTTTCTTTCGAATCCTTTTTTCTTTTTTCTAAAGTCTTCTGTCTTCTTCAGAGTAATTCTCATGGCTAGGGCTTCTCCTTCTCAAGAAGATCGATCAAAGAATCCGACCAATGAATCTCAGTCGAGTTCAGATGTGGAGTCCTCTTCACTTTCAGGATCGAATGTCGAATGGCTCCGAGAGCAGTTTTATATCCCGAAGCAGTTTCAACTTTTCATCCCTAGAGCCGATGGTCGGGTGAATAATCCACTTTCGGGCTAGGTGACCTTCTACATCGAAAATCTTCGGGCGGATCTTCGATTTTCGATTCCAGAGTTTGTCCGAAATATTTTGGATTATTCAGATGTGGAGTCCTTTTCACTTTCGGAATTGAACGGCTCCGAGAGCAGTTTTGTATCCCGGAGCAGTTTCAACTTTTCGCCTCTGGAGCCGATGGTCAGATGAATAATCCACCTTCGGGCCAGGTGGCTTTCTACGTCGAAGATCTTCGGATGGATCTTCGATTTTCGATTCTGAAGTTTGTCCGAAATATTTTAGATTATTAAGGACTTTGCCCGGCTCAGCTGGCACCGAGCTTGGTCCGACAAATAATTAGCTTTGCTTTGCTGTGCCGAATGTTGCCGACCATGCCCCATCCTCTTTTTTGAGCCTTCTTTGTCCTTCGACCTCATCCGAAGGTCCGAGGGTGGTGGTTCTTCAACTTCCGAAAAGGCCTTTTCTTTATCACTGGTCTTCCATCGTCTATTCATGGATGGAAGAACCATTTTTTTTTTGCTTCTTCTTTGCTTTCTTGGGGTTTTTCTTCTCGTTGGGGCTATCCTCGTACCAGCCCTAACGACAATAGCCAGATAGAGGTCGATGACTAGGAGGACTTTCACCGGCTGAAGGACATGTCGGTGCTAAAGCAGAAAGAGCTTGTAACCGAACAGGACCTTTATGATACCGATCTTAGTTCGGTTCCTCATCTAGGTATAGTATAGCTGGTCAGTTATTTCTGATTTTTTTTTATTTACTGTATTGTATTGATCTCCATTGTACTTGCAGCCATGCAGTGGAGGATGTTGATGTCGAGTACCGACATTCGTCAGCACTCCGCCAAGAAGAGGGCAGCATCTGAAGCCGGGCCTGCACGACCGTCGAAGAGGCATCAGGCATCAGCTTCAGTCAGTGCTTCTGCATCGATAGTAAAACCTGATGCCCCATCAGCATCGGTTTCTGAGCCTATTCTGGCATTGTCGGCTCCGATAATGCTCCCTGCTGCTCCGTCTGAGGAAAGGACGGCAAGGGGGGCTACCGAAACAACATCGATAGTCCCACCACCTGAGGAGGTTTAGACTGAGGCAAGAGAGCCCAAACAGTCCGTGGTTGCGTCAGTTGCTCCTTCAGTCAGAGCGCAGTCAAGCTCAAGCTTCTCCTCGCTTTCAAACATGGGGCCGCCGACAATAGATCGAGGGAAAGCTCCGATGGTGTCGGCGGATGATGTAGTATTGGAGGGCCACGCGGTGTACTTCGACCTCCAAGTACCCATCGATGAATCGACCCTGACTAATTCTGTACTGGCCAAGTGACTGTGCCAGGTGACTCTCCTTCCGATCGATCAGGAGTGTCGGAGGAAACGATCGATGGCTGAAATATTTTTATCCTTTTATCCGACCATCATCGGGGTAAGTCTCTTTGATAAATTTTCTTTCTTCTTTTCTTCTTTTTTTTTTATAACTCGACTTATCCTCTGTCTGCAGTTGATCTACGACATGTCTGACCTGGAGGTCAGCTACACGAAGTTCGCCGACATCCACAGTGCGTGGAAGAATAAGGTGGCAACTGTCGATGCTGAGAAAGCGGCTGCACTTGAACAACTCAAGTCGGCAGCGGAGTAGGAAGTCAAACTTCAAGAGGAGGTTTTTCGACTCAATGATGACTTGACATCCTTGGGGGCCGAACTTGCATCGGCTCGCGGGGCTATTTCGGCTTTTGAATCACAGGTCAAGAGTAAGAAACATTCTATCCACAGACTTCGACGAGAACGAGACGGATGCATTGAAGAGCTCAAAGCCGAACGTGGATGTCATCGGGCCAGCTTGAAAAGGTTAGCACTGATCGAAGAAGAATTATCCTCTGCTCGAGCCGATGCTGATTTGGCCAAGGTGGGAGCAGAGTCGGCAAGAGAAGCATTGGGTTGGGCAGTTGAGGATTTCTGAGGTTCGAAAGAATATAGAGAAGAGATCCTCGAAAATAGCTTCACTTCATATTGTGTCAGGTATGAAGACGGTCGAGATGTGGTCGAAAAATTATATCCAGATCTCGACTTGAGCAGCATCATCCTCCAAGATCAGAAGATGGAGTTGCTGAAGAAAAAGTTGCTCTGATTCAAGAAGAAGCACCGACTGAGTCCGAAATCATTCAAGTTGGGGATGTTACACCCGAGCAAAGGAACGATGATAAAGCTTAATCGGTGTATTTTGCTTTCTCTTTTTGTAATCTAACACTTATAGTCGGACTTCGATCCAATTTTGTAACTCTTTTTAATAATGAATGAAAGCATCTTCTTCCAAATTTTGACTCTTATTTTGCTTGTTGATAATGCCTGCAATGTTTGCAATGAAGAATAATCACTGAACATTAATCGATTGTCCGATCATTCGGTAGGACTTGTAGAATATCTGTTAGTCGCATAATCATTTTGACGTATTTAACAAAATTAAGATAATGATTGTAGGTCGAATATCCCGTGCCCGACATTTGGTCAGGCTTGTACGTCAAATTATCTGATAATCAGTGGCAAGTCGAATATCTTTCCACTGACCGTAGCCTAGTCGGTATAATTTCAATCCGATCTTGATCATTTTGGCATTTTTCATTCCGCTTAGTTGGGACTAAATCGGCATATTAGTCTTTTGACTATAGTTAGCTTTTGCAATGGAAAGCCGACATTGAGAACTGAAGTATAGTCGGCAGTTCGGTTTTTGTAGTGAAGCTTGTAGTCGATGTCGGTTATTGTGAGAGAACCGAGATACAGTTGTCATTAAAGCAGTTGATTCTTTGTGTCTAAGTATAGGAAACAACTCGGCTTTGGGAATGAAAGCCGACATTCAGTCGGTAGTTGATAAAATTTATCAAAGACTTGTGATTCTAAAATTTTGATTATATTTCAAATAATGTACATATCGATGATTTTATTGATAATACATCTTTAAATTATCAGCATTTCATGTTTGGAGAATCGCCGACCCTTCGAGAGTTTCTAGTCGATATGCGCCCGATTTAAGAGTCTCGGATATTCTGTAAGGTCCTTCCCAATTCGGAGATAGTTTTTCTTGATCCAAAGGCTTTGATACTTCTATTTTTTTTAAGATCAAATCTCCTGATCGGAAGACCTTCGGCTTGACTCTTGCATTATAATATCGAACTATCTTTTATCGATATGCAGCCATCCGAATTTGAGCTTGCTATTGGAGTTCTTGAAGGAGATCTAAATCGGCTCTCTGATATTCAAAGTTGCTCGGTTCACAATATTGTTTGACTCTTGTTGATGGTAATTCGATCTCGAGCGGTATCATTGCTTCTGTTCCATAAGCTAAATTGAAGGAAGATTCCTCTATCGGTATGCGGAGAGTTATCCGATATACCCATAAGACTGGATATAGCTCTTCCACCCAAAGTTCTTTGACTTCATTCAGTCAGGTTTTCAGCCCGTGCAGGATTGTCCGGTTGGTTACTTTCACTTCATCATTTGACTGCAGATGACCGATCGAAGTGAGTTTGTGCGTAATATGAAACTTCACATAAAACTCTCTGAAATTTTTGTTGTCAAATTATCAGCCATTGTCGGTGATGATGGTATGTGGCAAACTGAATCTGTAAATAATAAATTTCTGAATAAAGTCTTCCATCTTGCTTTCGATGATTTACGCCAGAGATTCAGTTTCTACCTATTTGGTAAAGTAGTCAATGGCGATCACTATAAATTTTTCCTGATCAGATGCCGGGGGAAAAGGATCAAGTATGTCAATCTCTCATTATACGAAAGGCCATGGTGCTACAATCGATATCAGCTGACTAGCCGGTTGATGTTGTATATTCGCATACTTTTGACATGGTTCACATCTTCGGATGAGTTCAGCTGTATTTTTTTCATAGTGGGCCAATAATATCCTTGTCGTAGGACTTTATAAACTAAAGACTTGCCCCCCAAGTAATTTTTGCAAATTCCTTCATGTACTTCTCTAAGTACATAGTCGGCATCTATAGGTCCCAAACACTTCAGCAAGGGGAGAGAAAAAGACCTTTTGTATAGATGACCATTTATCATCACATATTGAGAGGCTGTCTATCAGAGTCGTTTAGCCTTTGAGGAATCCACAGGAAGGATCCCATCAGTTAGGTATTGGATGATCGAATCCATCCAACTTGGTTCGATAGTAAGCTACAATATTTTTTCGGCTTTGTCAATACTCAACTGCTCGAGACATTCGACAAATGTTCGATCCAGCGAGTTGAAAGCAGTAGTAGCCAGTCGTAAAAGTATGTCAGCCCGAGCATTCTCGATTCTGGAGATGTGAAAGATCTCGAAATATTTCAAGCTCGTCGTAATATCTTTCACCTTTTGAAGGTACTTCATCATAGTAGGATCTCGGACTTCAAATTCATCCTTGACCTGTCCAGCAATCAGTTGTGAGTCGGTGAAGACCTTCAAACTGTCGATCTCGAGCTCTTTGACTATCTTCAAGCCAGCCAAAAATACTTCATATTCGGCTTGATTATTTGAGGCTTTAAAATTAAATCGAAGGGCATATTCGGTGACTATCCCTTCGAAATTTGTGAGTATAAGACTGGCTCCACTATCTGTGCATTAGATACTCCATCAATGTGCAGCACCCAGGTCGATCCTAGGTTGGGGTCGAGAGTCGTATCCTCTTTTATTGTGTTGTCATCTGTGTCTTCTGGCTTATTGTCGGATATGGTACATTCGACGACAAAATCAGCTAGGACTTGTGCCTTCATGGACGGTCATGGACGATATTAAATGTCGAATTTATCAAGCTTTACTACCCACTTTGCCATCCGACCGACGTGTCAGGTCGATGTAAGATTGCCTTCAGCGGCTGATTTATCAAAACTACAATTGGATGGGTCTGGAAGTACGGACGAAGTCATTGTGCCGATATAATCAGGGCGTAGATCATTTTCTCTGCCCTTGAGTATCGAACTTTGGCATTGTGAAGTACTTTTCTGGTATACAAGATTGATCGATGAATTCGGTTCTCATCCTCCTGGATGAGCACCGAACTAACTGCTTCTGCTGAAGTTATCAAGTAGAGATACAATATCTCTCCGACCCTTGGTTTTGTGAGCAAAGGTGGAGAAGCCAAATATTGTTAAAAGTCTTCAAAGAATTGTCGGCATTCATCCGACCATGAGAAATTCTTCGTCTGTCGTAAAGTTTTGAAGAATGGCAAGCATCTCTCAACTGACCTAGAAATAAATCGATTAAGCACGGCAATCATTCCATTGAGTTGCTATATCTCTTTTTTTGAACTCGGGTGCTTCATATCAATGATGGCTTTGATCTTTTTGGGATTAGTCTCGATTTCTCATTGTGAAACAAAAAATTTGAGAAATTTTTCGAAGGTTACTCCAAATACACGTTGGATCGGGTTTAATTTCATCTGATGCCACCGGAGTGTGCTGAAAGCTTCCTCCAAATCCCGAACATGATCTGAAGTTTGAAAACTCTTCATTAGCATGTCGTCCACATATACTTTCATGTTTCGCCCGATCTACATCTTGAAGATCTTGTTGACAAGCCATTGATAGGTAGCATCGATATTTTTCAGACCGAAAGGCATTACTTTGTAGCAGTATATGCCTTTGTCGGTCACAAAAGCTGTGTGCTCCTCATCTTCTGGTGCCATATAGATTTGGTTATATCCGGCAAAGGCATCCATGAAACTCAAAAATCGATAGCCGGAAGTCGCATCGACCAATTGGTCAATCTTTGGCAATAAAAAGCTGTCCTTCGGACAAGCTACATTCAGATCAGTATAGTCGATGCAGATCCTCCACTTTTCATTAGCTTTTCTCACCATTACCACATTGGCAAGCCAATCGGGATATGTAGCTTCTCTGATGAAACCCGCTGCAAGGAGTTTGTCGACTTCTTCATCAATGACCTTTTGTCTTTCAGGAGCAAAATGCCGTTTCTTCTGTCTCACTGGCTTAACATTTGGATTGATGTTAAGTCGGTGAGTTATTATTTTTGAAAGAATCCTAGGCATGTCGGTAGCCAACCAAGCAAAAATATCGATATTGATCCTAAGCAATTTTATTAGTTGTTGCCGCTCTGAATCGGGCAATTGTGATCCAATTCAGACCGTTTTCTCAAGATCTTTTTCTTTTAACGAGATAGAAACTAGTTGTTCGGTCGGTTCACCCATCTCTTGATTTTTTTTTTGATCCAATTTGTCAACAAACAAAGAGTCTTCAGGTTTGTTATTTTGGATAAAGACAAGGAAGCAACATCGGACAAGTTGTTGATCTCTACGTATTTCTCTGACTCCATATCTTGTTGGAAATTGGACTAACAAATGGTATGTCGAAATCACTGCTCTTACGATATTAAGTCCGGGTCGTCTGAGTATGGCGTTATAAGCCGAAGATACTCGAACTATCATGAACGTTATGAAAATAGTGCTCTGTTGTGGTTCGGTTCCAGCGGTTAAGGGGAGAGAGATTTCTCTTTCCACTGTGACAGCATCTCCTGTGAAGCCGACCAATGGTGTTGAGACTCTTCTAAGTCGATCATTCAGCAGTCGCATTCAAAAAAAAGTCGAATAAAATAAAACATCAATCGAGTTTTCATTATCTAGAAGAATTCTTTTTACATCATAGTTTGCTATTGTTGTCGAAACAACAACAGCATCATTATGGAGAGTCTGAATTCTCCAAACATCTTCTTTCGAGAAAGTTATTATATTGTCGAGTCGTCGTCGCTTTACCGACTCATCTTTAGAAGTTGCCCCCCTATCCAGTCGTCCGGATATTATGTTGATTACCCCTGCAGTCGGTTGATTATTGACAGCTTCCTCAGTTTGCAGTTGAGGTCGTCGATCAGCAGGAGGTTAAGTCAGTAGATCTCTCCAATATTTTTTGAGGTAGCCTCATCGAATCAGGACTTCTATCTCATCCCTGAGCTGAATACATTGTTCGATATCGTGACCATGAGCACGATGGAACCGACAATACTTCTTCTGATAGTGGTTCCTCGGCAATGCCTTCATCGATAAGGAGTGTCGTAGATATTCCGCTCCTTTGATTTTTATAAGGATCTGCGCACGATGAGCGAAAAGAGGAGTATAGGAGTCATACCTGCCGTAACTCGACCTTGGACTCCGTCATCGGGGTGAAGCCCGCTTATTGGATGGTGGCCGACTTGATTCGACCGGAGCTCCTTCCTTCTTTTATTTTTTCTTCTTCTGACTTTTGCCTTCTATCTGGCGTCGGTCAGAAGCTCCTTCATCTACGCACATATATTTGTATGCATGCTCCAAAAGTTCAGCATAAGTCCGAGGGAGAGTTTTATTCAGAGAATATGTGAATCGAGATCTCTTCAGATCTCTTTTCATGGCCGAGATAGCCATATTTTTATTGAGGTCTTTGACCTCAAGCGTGGCCACATTAAAATGAGCTACAAAATCTCGAAGTGTTTCAGTCTCTCCTTGCTTAATCGAGAAGAGACTATCAGAAGTATGTGGCGGTCTTCGAATGGTGCTGAAGTGAGCTACGAAAGAATGTTCTAGCTATCAGAAAGAATATGTGCTTTCTGACTGAAGTCCAGAGTACCAGACTCGAGCAACTTTTCAAAGAGTTGCCGAGAAGCCGATGCATAAGAGAGCATCGGTGGCCCCCTGAATCGTCATGAGAGTCTTATAGCTCTCAAGGTGGTTGATCGGATCGGTGGATCTGTCGTATGACTCCACCTAAGACATCTTGAATCGAGATGGGATCGGTTGGTCTAAGATGTGTTGAGAAAGCAGCTGGGCGGTGTGGAAGTCATAGTTGTCGGAGGACTTCCGACCTTTCACTTGAAGCTAGTAAGTTGGTGATTGATCTCTTGAAATTTACGTTCATAATCATCAAGTCACCATTGGAAAACTCCGGAGGTGGAACCTTCCGATGAGTTAGAGGGGGAAGCAGACGATGTTTGCGTTCGCTTTTCTTTCCTTGTTTGATCCAACTGAGAAGGAGAGGGATGCCGTGAATGGTGGGTGGTGCATCGAGAGTGCCGTGAGTGTCGCTGCTCGTCTCGATAAGAGAGCCGAGATGGCTGCTCTGGTGAAGAAGACTGTGATCGCCATGGATGACGACGGCTGTGCCTGGATGGCACCGACTGCATCATCGGTTGCTCCATCGATGGCTGTAGTGGTTGGGTCTGCTGCTGCTGGAGGCTTTTGACCGTCTCCGTAAGAACAACCATCTGCTGTATGAGCGCAGCGATCTGGACGTCTGTGGTGATCACATGACGTAAGAAACTAGGCTTTGCTACTGAAGGAGGGGGAGGAACCTCTTTCTGACGGAAAGAGTGTCTCGTCGATCCGGTTGCAGTCGAATGTTGGGCTCTGATTTTTGTCATGGTGAATATTTTCTCTCGCCCCTATCTGACACGCCAATTTGTTGTGGCCAACTCTCCGTCACTGGAAACGAACACCTGCAAGACAATATTTGCACTGACTGGATTTGTGTCCGATGGAGACCCTCCGATGCCTAAGTTAGAGAGAAAAGTTGGTGAACAGTAGATGTTAATATTCAAAATAGCAGAGTTCTGACCCTCCATGGCTTACCAGCTCTGTTTTTCTTACCCTCTTTTATAGACGAGGTTCTTATAACCGTCGGACATGGTCCCATATTTTATGATGCTAAATCATCGGGCCATAATTATGTAGTGGGTCATTAATTTTTCAATTATGATGCCGTGATTTACGGTCGGTAACCGTTCGTGATGGTTATGGCATATTGAGCAGATTAGCCGATTGTATGTCAGTAGTAGACATGACCGTCAGTTGATGATTCTGCTGTATCATCAGTCACTGGCCATAAGTCAGTGATGTTTGTTCAATCAATTGATGAAGAGTTGGAGTCGTTAATTCGGCCAATGCTCCGTCTGAGTTGTGCGTTCGATCAGTCGGCTATATTAGGGTCAGAGTCGATCAGTCAGAGTGATACGTTCGATCGATCGGCTATTGCCGAGTCGGAGTCACGAAGATCAAAGTCAGGGTCGGTGGGTTTACTCCAACACATCATAATCCATTTATCTGCTCTTTTTTAGATACACAGCAAAAACATACTCCCACTTGGATCAAACCACACAACAATTATACAAAATCTTCAATTCCTAAGAATTAATCAAAAAATAACTTAAAAAAGCTAATTAAATCATCATATCTATTGCATAACCACCAACGTGGAGTTATTAATTTCTAAAATATATGATTTCTCTGAACTTAGAACATAACTTTATTGTAATAATTTTATAAAAAAATTATAGAAACATCCGTTCAATTTTAACTCAATTTTAGCATATTGTACAGCCAGTATATATTTAAGATAGTAAGATGTTTCCACAAAATGTTTGTTGCTATAAAATTAATGATATATCTAAAATTATTAAATGAGAAATTTTTAATTTGAATAAAAAATTATGTAATTGAAAACTTCAAATATCATTACCTAAGAATCTAATAAAAATTCTAAAGCATGAAATGCACTATATGTTCATGATAAATAATCATGCCCAGAGAATATGTTTAATAGAAGAACTTGTTTGAAAGAATTTAATAAAAGAACATTATCTTTGCAAGTAAACAATATCAATCAAATTTATAATTATAATTGAGTATATCGATAAAGAAACCAATTCATACTAATCGATCACAAAATTTTTTCTTTTGTTTAGGTCAATCAGTTATTATTCTACTATTACAATCACACAAGAATACAACATAATCTATTTATCTACTTTTTTTTAAATATACAGCAAAAATATGCTCCCACTTGGATCAAACCACACAATAAATATGCAAAATCTTCAATTCCTAAGAGTTAATAAAAAAATACCTTAAAAAAACTAATTAAATCATCATATCTATTGTATAACTACCAATGTGGAGTTATTAATTTCTAAAATATATAATTTTTCTTAACTTAGACCATAATTTTGTAGTAATAATTTTATGAAAAAATTATAAAAATATTCACTCAATTTTATTTATATATCTATATTTTAAAAAATATCAAACTGATCATTCTAGTTATCGATATATTTTGATATGATCCAATTATTTATTTTACCAATAAACGATATTAAATTTCTCTCTCAATAAAAGAAAATGGCCCATATTTATGGATGGACTTGGAGGAGGAAGAAGATGAGAACGAAAAGTAGATGAGAAAGAAGAGACGGAGGGAAGAAGGGTCGCTAGTATGAAATGGGTTAGAGGAGGAGAAGGAGGACAAGAATAAGAAGGGGGGGGGGAGAAGAAAAGAAAGAATAGATTACCGACAGAAAAGGGTAGAGGTGGAAGGGGCCACCGCAAAGAGGGATGGCTTATGGGCGATTTAAATAAAAAGAAGGATGATGAGGCAAAATGGATGAGAAAAAAGGGAAGGAGATGAGGGGAGCCATCATGAAAGAGGAGAAATGAGTGAGGAAGAAGGGGAGGAGAAAGAATTTTTTGCCGATGAGATAGAGCAGATGTAGAGGGGGCCATCTAAAGAGATAGAGCTCATGAATTGGTTTAGAGGAGAAAGAGAATGAGGAGGAAGGAAAGGAGGGTAGAGGGGCTGCCGGCAAGGAATAGGGTGGAGAATGAGGATAAGGAGGAGAAAGAAGATGGAAAAGATAAGAAAGAACGGAGGTGGAGGCCGCTCTGAAGAGGGATGGTTTATAAATTGTTTGAAGGAGGAGAATAAGGCGGAGAAGTGGATAGGGAGGAAGAGGAGTTGGAGAAATGGGTGGAGAAAGAGGAGGACGAGAAAAGAGAAGGGAGAAAAAAGAAAAAGAAGAGGAGAGGAAATGGGTGAGAAAGGGAGGAAGAGAAACGAGAGAAGGAGGGAGAAAGAAGCATACTGGTGATGGAGGAGGAGGGGATCAATTGGAGGACAGGGAGGAGATGAAGATATAGGTATTTTTATTATTTTAAAAAATTTTATTAATAAAGATAGATGGTTGGATTATATTAAAATATATTAATAATTAGATAGGTTAGTTTTGATATTTTTAAAAATATAAAAAATATAAGAAAAATTAAGTTAAAATTGGGGGATTGTTAGTATAATTTTTTTTAATTTTATTTTGAAAAATCCATCGGTATTCAAAAAGGCCGTGGAAATCAAAAGGCCTTCCATTTAGCGAAATCATCTGTACCACACCATTTAAAAAGAGGCTTCTTTCCTCCTTCCCCTCCGCTCTCTCTCTCTCTCTCTCTGATGATCCGCGTCAGCAGCGGGCCTTCCGGCAACTACGGCCCACCGCCGGCGGCCACTTATTCGGCGGCGGCGGTGGCGGCGGCGGCTCCCGCCTCCACGTCTTCCTCCACCCTCTCGCCGCTCGCCCCTCCTTTCACCGTCCCCTCCATGACCAACCTCTCCCCGCCGCCTCCACCTCCACCTCCGCCCGCCCAGCGACCCTCCTGTACCCAGCCCTTTCTTGCGTTTCCCAGCAATACTCCCGAGTGGTCCCCCGCCGCCGTCGCCGCCTCCTCCGCCTCCCGGCTGCCTTCCATCACCGCCGGCTCCTACCGCTCCTTTCTGAGTACCGGCGTCATCAAGAACCCCTGTTACGATCGATACCGTCCCACCTTGCAGATTTCCGGCCTTGATCCCCTCGAACCCCCGCTGGAGTATGAGGGTTATGCCGGGGTTGGGGGGCGCCCGTGGAATGGGCCGTTCGATGGCGGGGCGGTCGGGCGGGGGACGGTTCCTGATGGGAGTTCTTCGTGGATGGATCCTTCCTCGAGCTACAGGGTCCCATCTCTTCAGGAAGGTATCTCTTCTTTGTGCTTGTTCTTCTTCTGGCTCGGATGATGTTTGTTTCTTTAAAACTCGTGACAAATAATTGAACTTTAATGATTAAGGAGTTCTGGTAGCTTCTTGAGTTTAAGGATTGCATGATAACTTGATTACTGCTTGACTGATATGATTGGTGGATTGTTTAGATGTCTGTTATAAATATGTTCTCTAATGGAATTTCTTAAAGTTGCCATTTTTATATTAGGTTGAAACAAGATAGATGCCAATGTCAAGAAGGAAAGAAAGAAGAGATGGAAGTGCCAACAGATTTTGTGTGATGCAACTTCATTTTTTTTTTCTCTTTTTATGTTCTTTTTTCTTTGCAATATCTATGTTCTATTGATGCCAAGTCGTTCTTATGGGACGAAAATGCATCTTATCAAGAAACTTGCTGAGAATAGATGATGATAGGGTACTACATTGTTTCACTCTGTCCCTCTTCTGTATGTTGAAATAATATTTTGGTGATATTTAATAATTGGGAGAAAAGTTCTTTTATGAGATTATGATTAAGCATCTGACCTATATGAAATGGCTCCGTGTTTTGAGTTTGCATCTTGGGTCCTTTACCCATTGCTGCTGATCACTTATTGAATTGTTTCTGTAGAGATAGAAGCATTACAAATACTTCCGTTTCTCTAGAAATCTGTATTTGAGTCAGAGAGAATCATGAGAGGCATGTTGCTTATGATGGTGATCTCTAGAACTGGGTAACACTGAACTTGAGAGTAACCCATGTACATATTTAATAACTTTTTCGTGAATTTCTTCCTAGTAATTGTGCTTATGGAAGATTATGGTTGTCTAAAAGCTTAACATGTCTATTTTTTGTACTTTTGCAATGTCTTCCCACTTATTGGCTGTAATTACCATTACACACAAATTGCTGATTCTTTGAGACTTAATCTTTTCGGTATCATGGAGTCGGAGCCATTCACCTTACAAAGAGAGGTTCATCTTAGTTATATTCCTTATGTCATATGTACTTTTGTTGGATTTGAATGTTTTACCCTTCAATTATTTTCCACAGCCAATGAATGGAATTGGGATTTTGATCTTCGTAATGACTAAAGTAAGACAATTTGATATTTCCATGAACTCATTTTTCTTACAATGGAGCAATTTAGGCATGGGAGAGGTGAAGGAAAATTTCAAATGGAAAAAGAAAATGAAAACAGTTTGTGCTTGAGACGTTTAATAGTGCATAATTTCACCCTATCTTTCTTGCTATTGGCTCTAAAGTTTCCATAACCCTCTTCTAAACATCATAATGTGGCTTGTTACGCTTGTATGCTCAATTCTACTATAATTTGTGGAAATATGTAAGACATTAGAAAAATAAGGGTTCCCTTTTTCTTACTACATCAAAAAAAGAGAGATAAGGAGAAAATTAACTTGCATTTGATAAGAAGAAGATACAAAGAAACTCAACTCAACTTAGTTAAGCCTTAATCCCAAACTAGTTGGGATCACTACGTGAATCCTTTTTCTCCATTCTACTATATTACAAGCTCCGCCTATGTTTTGTATATGGCTGGATCTAAGCCTGAATAAAGGAGGAGGGTTAATGGCCAGCATAAAACTATAGTTATTTCCTATGAACATGAATTCATATAAGAAGGTACAAAAGAAAGTGACTACTATTTGTTTATGCTATTCCGCATTACTCAATATCTATAGTGGTGAAGTAAGTCATGCAAATTAATGTAAGAAGCATGGTTCAAGGACGAGAGGTTGCAAAAGGCCACTATTCAGGCCTAGGCATATACCACCAAGATTTTTCATAATGTACACCACATGCCCTTGGATTCTGAAGCTGTTTGCCTGAAAATTTTCAAAGTACAACTGATACCCAATTTTTTATTTCTAAAGAATTGTACATCTATTACTTTAAATTCAATGACTTTATTCTCGGGCATCCTATTGTTTCATCAATTTTCCTTGTTAGATAGTATTACTGAATATTATTTAGTCATAAAAATTTGCTTATGTGGTGGTTGTTTTTAACAAAACTATGAATAGTAGATATACATTTGTATAATTGAATTAAGGTTGGTATTTCTTAGAAAGTTAGGGGTGTGATACTGATATACTGTGGTGCACTATAAATGTTTATTGATGACTAGATTTAAGCATAAAAAAATTATTGTGGATATGCGGTACAAAATCACAGAGTGAATTTGATGCCTAGGTAGAACATTTGACTAATTCTGGAAGCTTAGTCCTTTTATGACTATTGCTAGTTCTGTGAATTATGAATATTGCTTGAAATTAGCTTATAGTTTCTACATAGCCATGTAGGGCCAATATTTCAGATTGAAGCAAACAGTGTGGCATAGTGGGTTATGGCCTTTCTTGTAATCTGAACTTCAAATTTGTATAGCAAACAAGGTTCTAAAGACTACCAGAATGGGATGATATGGAAGGTACCATACCATTTTGGCAGGTCTCTGGCACTGGTATACAGTATGTTAATACAAGATTCAGCCCTGGATCATGTGTTGGTGCCCGGTACAATACCATTTTGGCAAAAAACTGATACAAGTAGCTGTATGTGAAATCGATACGAGTACCTGTATTATGTGTTCTTCTGTCATGTCTATTCCTACATTAGGTTTGTTTGACTCTTTCGACTTTGTTGCCTATGTCTATCAATTATGCCCCAGCCTTTCATGCTTATGGTCCATTAAATTTGGTCATCATCTGGTCAGTCTTTGTATCATTTGACATTTGGGGTGTACGTGGTTTAGATTAGTTTGAGTTATGGGTTAATTTGGAACTGAATCAGTCCCAATTGGTTCTCAATTATTGGAACTGAAAACACACCATTAAATGTAGGAGTCAAGCAAACCAAGATATGGTTAATTAAGATTGGTTTTTGGGTTATATAAAATTTTTTAGAACCTAAATTTTTGCATAATGATTTATAAGTCGTATTCAAGAAATCCCATAGGACAAGTAGTGAAAAATATAAATTGTCAAATATTTTATTCAACAATATAATAGCAAAAGGTTGAAAGTTGATTACTAAAGTTTCTTTAAATTTGTTAGAAAGGGATTAATTACTCATACTGAAATTACTTTTTGACATATGATTCTCATGAACCTAACCTCATGTTTAGAACCTAACAAAGCTGAAGTAGGGTCTAGAAAACCCTCTTAAGGCATTTAGAGGTCACTTATACTTGTAATGTTGTTATAATAGTTTTAGTTTACCAGACTTAAGAGTTTTCAAAAGTGGTTCATGTCTTAGAAATACCTTTGAATTGACACGGAACACAAAATGATTTGACACCATAAAACAATGCTTTGGGAGGTGTGACTTTGTGGGTCATGAAGAGGTTATTGAAGCCATTTATAAACTATTAAATTTTTATTTTGGTTATCTAAATATTCCTATAGTCTAGGTCTTTTGGTTGGGGGCTTTTTTCTTCCTTTCTTTGCACTTATCATTTTTCTGATTTTCCTTGGTCATTACCTTTGTTCCTTACATGGTCCTCAATAATCGAATTAAAAAGAAACTACAACTAGGGCAACTTGTTTCCAATGGTGCTTTCTGCAGCAGGAGCTGTTTATATGAGGTCAAAGTAAATGATCTAGTGGAGACATGCTTGATGGCTTCGTGGCCATCGGGAACTTTTCTTGGGTATTGGCAGATTGGGGGAAGGAAGGGGATGAGCCAGTGGTGGATCTCTCTCCAAAACGGTAGGAAGGAACGGGTGAAGGAAACAATGGCACTTTTGTGAATGGTAATGGTGGTGGTGATGAATTGGAGTTGATCTATTAGTATAGCTCATGTGGGTGATTGAGGTGGCATGGTGAAAGGGAAATGGGCAGTAAACTCATCGTCCAATGTCATGTTTCCCTCCCGTTGCACCTCCTTTGGCTTTGCCTATTCCATCAAGGCCTTAGGCCATGTGCTCCCACCCTTGCATTTTGGATGTCTATCTTGAGATCCATGCATTCCCAAGCCCAACATCCTCACATTTGCATGGTGTGGATGCAGTGGTGCTGGAACGGTAGTGGAGTTGATGCATTTGAGGTGGGGGGAGCAAAGTTGGAGGCTCGAGGAGATGCTAGTGGTGGTGATGGCAGTGAGGAAGATTCTCTTTTTTTTTTCTCTCTTTTGTATTTTGCTCCCAGGTTTAAGAAATGGAAGAGAGGAAGGGGACCAATGTTGTTATAAGGGAAATGGTGGAATGATGCTTACTCTGTTAGCTTATGGGATGCCTGTTAAGTTGGATGGGTTATTTGATCACAAAACTTACCACGTGGCTGGAGTCTGAGGGTGTATTGGTCTTTCCAGTACAATTTTTTCTTTGGAGAGGATCTGACTAACCTCCTTTTCTCGCCATCATTTGCTCCTGCTTTAGAGATGACATCCTTGAGATCTTCTTGATGACTTCTATGCTTGTGCCATTTTGTTGGATTTTCAAGATTTGTAGATGTAGATCAATGTATAGCTTGTGACTGAGCAGTCAAGTAGTTGATATACTGCAACTTGTTCTGCCATGACAAGCAGCTAATTGATTGTTAGATGAAGCTGATCATGGGCTTCAAATCAAGATCAAACTGATCTTAAATCATATGCTTGATCTGATTTCAAAGCAATGTTGTGATCTTGTAATGTGCATTTAAGAATCTTTCATGTAGTTTCTACCATGAAATAATGAATAATGCCGGATGGACCCTTGAGTGTAGGGTTATCAGTTGAAAGATCTTTAATCATGCAATTTTGTATTATGGATCCCTGTTTATAGGTGCTTCATTTGGTAAAACTTTGATTATGAGCTCCTGATGTGGTGGTTAGTTAGTTGTTCTTCTAGGTTTGCGTGCTGGATCTTCTTGTTTTTTTCCTAAGACAACATCTGCAGCTGTGTTCAATCTTGTTTTTGGGTTTTCCATGGTCGATTTTATAGGTGTCACTTTTTGATTTGCTTGTTCTATGAAATGCTTGCTTCCCTTCTAGTCTTAGGTGAAGCTGTCCAGCTGGGAATTAGATTTGGTGGTAAAGAAGAAATGAGAGGTTTGGAATATGACATTGACTTGAATACCAAGATGATAAGAGGTCCTAAGGAATAAAGCAAGGTTGGCGGAACCGGTACCGGTGGCCGGATCGGCCGACCGACGGTACGGTACGGCACGCCTCTGTTCCGTTCCGAACCGAGGCGAACCGACGAAGAAAAACATGGATGAACCGGGGAAGAAAAAGAGAGAGAGAGAGAAATAGAGAGAGAGAGGGAGGGAGGAAGAAAAAGAGGGAGGAGAATCCGTTGGAGGGCAGCCGTGACCGTCGGGCGGCGAAAAGGGCTCCTGCGGCTCCGCACGGGGAACAGGGGCAATCTGCCCCTGTTTCTCGGGACTTTTTTTTAAAAAAGTCTTTTCAAAGTAAAGTCGGCAAAATCCTTGCCGGTTTCACTTGAGTGAAGCCGGAAAAACCCATGCCGACTTCACTTTGAAAAGGTTTTTTTAAAAAAAAGCCCCGAGAAACAGGGGCGGATCGCCCCTGTTCCCCGCGCAGAGCCGCGGGAGCCCTTTCCGCCGTCCGACGGCCACGGCTGCCCTCCGGCGGATTCCCCTCCCTCTTTTTCTTCCTCCTTCCCTCTCTCTCTCTCTCTATTTCTCTCTTTTTTTCTCTTTTTCTTCTCCGGCACCGGCATATGCCGTTTTGCATACCGGAACCGTCGCGGTTCTCCGCCGGGACGGTTCGGCACACCCCGTACCGGGCAGTTCAATCCGGTACGGCAATCCTTGGAATAAAGGTTTCTAAATTACTGCTGGTTGGCCAGGAACATGGGGAATCTATAGGGCCTATAAGAATTCTTTGCTTGCTATCCAGAACAGAACCATCATGAGTCTGAGTTTTGAACAGAGATAAGGGGTCACAGTGATGTCCTAGGGTTTCTAGGATTAGGGTTAGATAGTTCTGGGGTAAGGGCTATTGGTTTAGAAGCAATGGAGAAAGAAACTAAAGGCTTTCTAAAGGATCTTAGATCAGATATTTATGGTTAGCGGCTTTATGTAATAACACTGCACAGATTTTGCTTGGATTTGAGCTAGAGTGCAGCTTACCTATCGCGACAATGGGAATTCCTCAAAACAATTTGACTCAAAAGGACTTCTAATCAACCTAAGACTTGAAAAATATACAATATTAGATTTCCTGTGTAGGGATGACATAGGACTCCTAACTTTGACAGAAAAAAAAAAAGAAGAAATCTTAGGACATTAAAATTTCATTTAAAAATATATCCAAAAATATAATAAACATCAAAATAAAGTTATATTTTCTCTTAGTTAGCTGAGAAGGGATTGGCCGATTGGGTTTTGTATCTATATCCAATCTTAGAGAAGCCTTATGGTTCGTGATACTTAATGTTTCCTTGTAGGATATCCTTAAAAGTATGATATTCAACCTGCAACTTGTGTATCGTCAGATATACAGGGTTTCAGAATTGCAAGAAGTCTTGGAGTGAAAATACTAATTATTATTTGTTTGTGGGTATAACTTGTCCTAAAATTTCTAGTTTAGACCTAGAATCTGGTTCAGAACATGAATCTTTCATGCTTAAAACTTGTATATGAAGGAAGCCCTCATGCCTAACCAAAGAATGTGGTCCAACATTGTCCAAGTATGAGATATCTTACATTTTCTCTCGATTTAGGTCTGCATAAGTCACAGTGAACAGGTCAATTCTGTCTTTTTGACCTTGTTTCCCCTCGCTACTTGTAAATTCAGTAAAATGCATCTTGGAATTAATAAAGCTTGTCTCTCTTCAGTTGGCTTAACATGCTATAGTTTATGACCTAGAAAATAATATTCTGACTATACTTTGTATGGACATTGTTTAATGCTGTTTTAGTAGCTTGTAAAAGTTACCTTATATATTTTTATTTAGCCATGTGGTAAAATGTGCTTCATTTTATTTAGATTCTTAGAAAAAGGGAACATTCATAAATAAACTAATACATCATGATCTTCTTGTGTTTCTGTCAACTTGAAGGAGTTGAAGCTGGAGGCCTTAGTACACATGAAGATGATTCTTATGGCATTTGGCATGGAAAATATTTTAAATCTGCAGCAAAAAAAGCATGCTTTGGATCAGAAAGTTCTGAATGGCTTCTTGAGAAACACTCAACAATTTATGGTGAAGGGACAACATACCCTTATAGCTTTTCTGGGGCATCAGTTTTTCCTCCAAGTGCATTACTTGAAGGAACATCTTATTCTCAGATACCAGGCTCAGCTTGTGTGATGGAGCCATGCGATTCCTTTATTTCAAATTCTTCTTATGATAGGTATATGGCACAACATGATTCATATTCAACTAATCCCACAGCTTATAATCAAGCTACAGCATGTTCTACCTCAGGCCAAGTATATACACCATCAGCCGTAATTAGTTCGACCATGGATTATAGTACATCAAAAAATAGATGTTCAACGGTTCATCATGCTGTTCCATATAAGATGATTGACATGGGCAATGTAGCATCCAACCAAAAGGAGCCTAGCATCAATCAATTTATACAGGGTAAAGAGGGTCAGGATGAGAAGAGCAGAGCAAATTACTGTGTGGATAATAGTATCATTGCAACTGTGAGCTATGAAAAAAAGTTGCCTTCTAGCAACAATTCATTTACTGAAAAATGCATGGGTTTCCCTATGGAGGGAGATTCTGGGTTGAAAATCAAACATTTGAAAATTTCTGATGCTTCTAACTCTGCATGTCATTCTGCACAATTCGAAGATTCCATGCAAAGTTCTTCACAAACATTTGACGAGGTCAACCTTGCTGTGGATTCACCATGTTGGAAAGGAACTCCAGCTTCTCGACGGTCACCAGTTAAAGTTGGTGAGACAGTATGTCTTCAGCCTGTAAGCAAAGAGTCAGAAGATAACAGTTGTTCAGATAAAGGACAAAAGCCTCTTCCTGACAGTGTTGCATATTCAGGAACTCCTGCTGAACATGTCGAAAATTTGATTTGTGGTGAGAACAGAAAAAAGTCTCCTGTAGCTGAGATAGAGGGATCTTCTTCAGTTATTTCTTTAAACAAGCAGCAGAAATCTGAAAATGACTACAAGACAGGGTTAGATTGCGAAAAGGATGCCAATAGAAAGGAAATTCAATGTGCAGATAACCTTAGAGAAAAGGAAAATGAAGTTAGGAAAGACCAGAATATTGATTCTGAAGCCAAAGATGATAATGCAACACAGTGCAATCAAAAAGAAAGTACTGCTGTTGACCAGTTCACATCAGCTGATGGAAATATTAATCCTGAGAAAGGTCTTGATTCTTCAATTTAAATGTTTGGTTGATTCTAATCTACATACTCGGATACCTTTTTCCCCTCTTTTATCAGGAGTTTAGTTTTGCGGGTGCCATAGTTGAATGACTTGGCTCATTGTTTCTTGCAGGTTCATCTTCATTGAAACCGAAAACCATACAGCCGCTTATTAGGGCAATGCATTCTTCCTCAAAACTTCTCTTGTCTACTGAATGGAGTGATGACAATAAATTGGAAGAAGATGACTGTAGGCTCATCTGGCTAGTAATTCAAAATCTTGTAGCATTTTTGCTGAGGAATGAAGAGGTATGTGATTTTGACTATCCCATCTTTAGCTTGAGATTCTCTTATTTTAATCCAACTATGATAGAATTACGTTCTGCAAGTCAACTGTAATACAATATATAGTTGATTTACCCGTGTATAGTTTACAGAATAGCTGAATATACAATTGAATCACTCTCCAGCTTTAACCAGCTCTGTGTTATCAGTGTTAGTTGTCGGATATTTAGATATAAAGATTCAATTGCATATATTCATCTCTTCGTAGATAGGCACTCAAGTCTGAGAAAAGCATCAAAAATTGTGCTTGCAAGTTATATGTGACCAATCTACGAAATATTAGAATTGTTGTTTCTTCCAAATTCCATGCTTGAACTAATCATTCTAGTGATGCAATTCTGAATCTTTTTGCTGCTCTTTTTATTTATTATCTGAGTAACAACTATTTTGTCCCCATGCTGATTTTATTTTTTTATTTTTATTTTTATTCTTTTTTGTTGGTTTGGTGAAGGGGGGCAAGGGATACATAGCTACATGCAATCATGCATTTTATTAGTTTATTCAGATTGAGTGTTGAAATATAGAAGGAAGAATAGTTAGCTCCCAGTTCTGTATTCACTCACAATTATCTATAGGGAATCTTACTTCCTAATGTAGATGTCATCAATATGACCATGCGGAATTGGGTTGTCTGAATGAATTTTTCTTTTTGTTTGCCTTGCATTCTGTAAGTTCATAAATATTTTGGAGGCTTATTACATGTAATCAGTAGTATTTTTGCTTTTTATTTACGTACAATTTGTATAACGCGAAGTTTTTTTTTTTTTTTTGTCATATATAATGCTTGCATTTTGATCCATCCTTGATACAAGAATTTATACTTCATATTATATTTCTAATGCAGGGTGTGTTATATCTTTCTTAAATGAATTAAATGTCCTGGTATTTAATTACAAGGAATAACCCATCCTAATGTTTAAAGAATTTAGCCCCTACACCCCTTTAAAGACTTTTGCATTAACACCTTCGTCATAGTTTTCTGCTCTGCTACCATCGCCATAGCATCAGTGTCCTGCTAGAGATATGGAGTGGCAACTGTGGTTTTAGGGGCAGGATGGTCATGGGGTGGCACCCTGAAGAATGTCCACTGTGATTATGGAGTGGGAAAAGGTGTGATTATGATGACAGCAGGGAAGCCACACTTCTTATGGTGGTTTTTGGTCATTGATGAGAAACTTGAATGTTCTGTAGATATCATGATTTAAGGTGGTTATTACTAGGACTGGTAGAATTATAGGATGATGGTCTTGCCATGGCATGATAATGGATGGTGTGCTAAGACCTGCTGTCTTAAGGTGGTGGATAGAGCAATCACAGTCATATCTTGCAAGACAGGTCAAACCATAATGTTGGAAATGAAACATTATGTCTAGATTTCTTTATTATTGATTCTCTGTTGAAGGATATCATGTGTTCTTATTTCTTCTCCCGTCAACTGTTACTAAGAAGGGAATCAACGATAGCATGTTGTGACAACTTACGGTACGGTATTCTCTTATGCTCAATGTTTTTATTTGGTAGCATCATCTGCATGTGTAGCATGGATCTATGCTTTAGATTAACATCCTTGTTGACACTCATCTCTATGGATTTTGTCTGTATCACCATCTGTTGCATCGAACTTTACCATATTTAATGAAAGAAGGTTTTCTGTAGGGTTCTGTTGAGGGCAGTTCTCATGTTTCCAGGCTAGAGGCTGCTTGTTCTCAGAATACAGGTCTAGAGGCTGATGTTGCATGCCAGAGCAACATGAACAACGACGTGAAGTTTAACATGCAATGGGTTGGTTGTAACATGGAGAGCAGTGAGTTTGTGCATTTAGTTTCCAAAGGTGGTGACATTAATTCGGGGAAAGTTAATGGGATGATGCAGGTATAACTTACAGCCCTGAGATAGAAGTTGTTAAGAAACATTTTTCTGTCCATGTTGTTATGCTTGCACCTTTTATCCATCTACAGGACCTAGCGAATGTTCTCGAAAAAACTTTCTCTGATGGGGATGACAACCCACAGACGCTGTTATATAAGAATCTGTGGATTGAGGCAGAAGTTGCACTGTGTAGACTGAAATATGAACTTCAGCTTGCTCGCATGAAGATTGAGGCCGACAACCATAAGAACCAGACAAAAGGTGATGCTTTTGGTGCTGACTGGACTTCTCGTTCACCTTTTTCGTCCTTGTAAAGAGCTTCATCACTTTGCAGCAAATTCTAATGATTCAATATAATTTCAGGTAAGCTCCCCCGAGTGACCACATTACCAAGCCCAAGCGTGGTGCATGATGTTAATGGACATGACACGCCACTGAAGGCCAAGGAGAACTTGTTTGGTGTTTCTTCTCCCATCTTGGCAAATGCAGGTAAGAATAGCTTCGAAAAACCTCACAAGGCACTTTCTTTGTTTTCATCAAATGAGGGCAAGTCAGAGGATCTTGAAGCATTTGTAATGGATCAAAAAAGAGCTCTGAAGCAGCAGGCTGATGTATGGAATTCTAGGAGCATTAATGAACAGCCAAAGATTTTTGACTCGTTGGATTTTGGAGTTTGCTCAGGAACTAAAGAGACAGCACCTAGTCCTTGTTCTGACAATGAAAATAATTCTGGGCTGAAGCAACCATCAACAAAGCTTGCTGATTTGACTTTCACAGAGAGTAGCCTACCTTCATATCTGAATGATGGACCTAGAAATTCAGGTTCAGTTGTTGAGAGACAGCATCCTCATACGAACAGCAATGAAGATATTGGACTGCCTTCAACTATTTATGGAAATGCAGCAGCCAGAGAGTTCTGTTCGAGATCTTTGGGTGGGAAGGTGATTCAGCCATCTATAACAGAGAATCAGGGGAGGTGGTTTCTCGCTGGCGGATATGAGAGCCCCTCATTGGAATGGGAGCGTGTACTGAAAGATGATGTTTTTAGACCCAGAACAGAAGTCTTCGCATCTAGGATTTGGGCTTCTGAAGACAAAAAAACATGTAAATAACAACAGTGCATTTTGATGATTTATATGGAACTGCCTGGAATATGTATGGTTAAACTGCAGTATTAGGCGATGTAAGTAGCCTAATGTTGAACATACAAATACTTGCTAATGTGTGTTTCTGCTGTACTCTCTCTTTTGAAATTTGAAGGATAGCTGCATTCAGTTTTTTGGGAACAAGTAATAATTGGATCCAGGGGACCTGCAACTACTGCTCAAGGAGCTTGATTTTTATCATGATTATGATTACTATGTAAAGGTTTGGCAAGATTCGGCCTTGGCCTCTCACTTCTTCCGCACTCTTTTCCAGTTACCTATTGGAATAGGAATGATAACGTAGCCTGGGACTTTACAGGACAATGAGATAAAGCTGTGTCACCATAGCACTGTCCCTCTGTTTATATGAAAGCTCTAAAAATCGAGGATTGAACTTGTATCGACGAAGGGTGGGTATGCTGCGTGCTGAACCATGAATCAAGTTGATTAAGAGAACCGTTGAGCACGCGTTGATGTAATGCTATTTTTGGTTTCTATATTTTGGTTTTAATTTTTTTTTATATTATTTATTTAAATGCTTTTTTTTTGTTTTTTTGGGCAAAAATGTAGGTACTGGTATACACTTAGTCATCGTTTTGCTGGAGTTAAAAACATGCATATTTACAAGATAAATAACATATGACCCCCTACACAAATTATGTATAACACAGACATTCATATTAGTATTTAAAAATCAATTATATTATTTACTTTTTTATTGTCCTTTAGGTAGGGTCTAACCTCAAGAAAAGTTCCCCCTAAAGATTGAGGCAAAAGAGTGGGGATTATCAAGTTTTAGTCATACATCTGGAATACTTTCTCCTTTCAAGCTCCAAAGAATGTACTTATTTAACCACAAAATCCATAACTAATTTGCAGTTTGCCTAGCTATTGTCAAATATATTAAATTAGGTTAACTATAGTTTCTCCATCCGAGGTAAGGTTCGATTTCATTAAACCTCCTGTGGTTTAAAAAATAGCACTTAACCCATTTGGGGTCAGATCCGTCGTATATCTCGTTGCTCTATTATCTATTTTTATGATAAAAAGAGGTGTAGGATTATTTTTTTCACATTTGAATGCTCTGTTCTTTTCCAAAATTTTTGATTCTTTGACTACTTCGCCAAATCAAGTACTTTTCCATTGAATCGAAACCTCCTTTCAGCTAATCCAAAAGAAAACACAAGCTAAAATAAAAAAAAAGTGGTATATTGAATTTTTTTATATTTTTCATTTCCATTTAGTATTTAGATTGGATAAATTTAGGTATTTCAATGTTTGTACGGTGAAAGCTCACTTATGGCAGTATTCTTAATTTCTTTTCTTTTAATAGCCGGCCCCTCATTTAGACATTTGGAATACTTTGAAGATTCAGCAATGGTCCTATTATATTTCTCCATTTCGGTGACTTTTAATTATTTAGCAATGATCCCAGTAATTGTTTAATGTATTGGTTCAGTCCCATTCGGCAGCATTTGGATTTGTTTAAATGATTATGCAGTAGTCCTAATAAATCTGAATATCCTTCGCGTAGTGGTCTATAGTATTTGGATTACTTAATAGGATTATAAAATGATCATGTTGTTGCTCTTAGAGTACGTAATAGGATTATTTTATAGTATTTGAATTACTTCTTTATAGACTTGTTGCGAAATAAATATTGAAGTTATGTTATTTCGCATGTAGAAATGGCAAATGTTAGATTCTCTTTTGAGATCTACCATGGAAGAGTCCTATATCAAAGGGAATCAATGCAAAATATTCTGGAGGTAAAGTGGACACTATGATAATGTTGATCCTGGCTTGATAAGTTCCTTTGAACTATAAAGTATGTGTGTTGATCTGGGATGCTCATCCACCAGTAACATATACTTCTTGGTATGCAATGGTAATCTTGAACATGGATTAAGATTGTTAGAGACTGACGATAATATAATGTACATGTTGAAGTTACATTCAGAGTTAGGAGTCTTTTCTATTGTGATCTATATGGAGAGCCATTGAATATTAGAGGGGGCTCCACAGTTATCCAGGAGGATGAATTTAGGACCCAAGAGAACCAGGATGAGATTATAGGTACACAACATTGTGAAGTTTGTGGACTTAACTGATAATGAGGGGGTTAATGAAGTTTCTGATGATAGAGCTAATAATGAGAATGATAGACAAAAACAAGAAGTTAAGCCTGATAATGAGAGAGGTGATGGCAATGATGATGGGATTGATGATGAAGAAGCAGATGTTAGGAAAACAAATGAAGATGATGATGACTCTATTTGCCTGAATGAGGGTCTTGAAGGTCTTAACAATGATGATAGCTTTAGTAATAGGACTTCTAGCTTCGATCATGAAGATTATTCATCTGTACTCTTTTCTGATCATTTTGATGCTAGAGGGCCATTGACAAAAGGAGAACACATCTTTTTAGATAATTTAATTTGCTGAGCACCCTCTATACAATAAGGAGTTGAGAAGTGTGCATGGGTTTTTCGAAAATGAGAGTAAGCATGATCCAAAATTCAATAAAGAAGTGGACATGGCAAACCCAGACTTACAGTTGGGGATGAAGTTTACAAATGCCATGGTGTTTAGAGCTGCATTGAGGGAATACATAGTAAGGAGATCAATTAACATGAAGTTTAAGTTAAATAAACGTCATAAAATATTAGTTGTATGCAATAATGAATATGGATGGCAAATATATGCTTTTAAGATTAGGGATGAACTCACATTTCAGATCAAGATATTCTATCTGACTTGTGTTTGTGAGAGAACTTTTTCCAACTCCCAAATAAAGTCTTATTACCTGGCTAAGAAATACTTGGATGAGTTTAGGACAAATCCAAAATGGGATGTTTCAACTGTATAGGCTTACGTTGGAAAGGATTATTGGGGACGTGAGTGGGAGCCAGATCTATAAAGCCAAAAAAAAAGCCAAGGAGATCATTGAAGGAGATGAAAGGCTGTAATATGAGAAGCTGAGGGATTATGCAGAAATGATTAGGATGATAAATATTGGAAGTCATGTTATTTTGCATTGTGAAACTTCTCATGAGGGTTAACAGCCTATTTTTAACAGGATGTGCATCAGGTATTATGCCCAGAAGGTGGGCTTCTTGTCTAAATATAGACCTATTATACGTCTAGATGGA
This sequence comes from Elaeis guineensis, assembly GCF_000442705.2. Classification (NCBI taxonomy): domain Eukaryota; kingdom Viridiplantae; phylum Streptophyta; class Magnoliopsida; order Arecales; family Arecaceae; genus Elaeis; species Elaeis guineensis. The sequence goes on along the minus strand of NC_026008.2, from coordinate 37,279,589 downwards.
TGCTTTCTAAAGGCAAGATTTGGAGGATAGCTGCTCTCAACTATAGGTAGAGATGATAATGACAATATCTTCCCAATAGTAATGGCTGTTGTAGAGCAAGAAAATAAGAACTCATGGAGTTGGTTTCTTTATATTTTTGCAGAGGATATTGTTAGGACCATAGCTCCTAACCAACTTTTCAAAAGGTAAATGCCCATTGGGAGGTGAATATCCATTAGGCACAGGGGCTTCACACCTGAGTTGACCTACATCAAGCTAGATCATCCTCAACCAGCAGGCTAGATGGTTAGATCCATTTAATTTTACCAATCAGACACCAGTCAACCCTCTCTATCGACTCCAATAATTATTGTCAATACATCAACCTTCCTTCGGCTGCCAACCTCAGCCTGAGTCTCATCGAATCTCTTTGGCTACCATCCTCTCTCAGAGTCTTACTGAGTCTCCTTCAACTATCAAACTCTCTCAGAGTCTCATCGAGTCTCCTTCAGCTACCAACCTCTCTCTGAGTCTCATCGAATGTGTGCTGGAACCTTGCACAACAATTATGGGAGTTGATAGAGAGGGTCAATTGGTGCTTGATTGCTAAGATTAAATGGGTCTAACCATCCAACCTACTGACTGAGGGTGATCTAGTTTGATATGAATCAACTCAGGTGTGAAGTCCCTGTGCCTAGTGGATAAAGACTAATAAATCCCACCTTCCAATAGACATTTGCCTTTTGAAAAATTGGTTAGGGGCTACGGTCTTAATAGTTAGTATCAGAGCAAATGATATCATAATAATTGGTATCAGAGCCGGGTTGGTACCAGATGCAGGTTACGATGGTGACGATCAAGATTGAAGATGGAGAAGACAGGCGCAATCAAGGTGGAGATCTACCGTGAAGGATTGATCGATGCTCTCTTGTGCAAGAAGGAGCCATCTACATGGAGGATGCCAGCGGGAGCCCAATGCGAGGTGGAGCTTCATGTGGAGATGGATCGAACACGAAATGAGAGATTCGAAAGGATGATTCACGACGTAGCTAGAAGGCTACCCCAAGTCTCAGGTCAGAAGATATGATGGAGATGGAATTAAGCGGTTTGGCTTAACTCTTATATTTGCCCATCCATGAGTAACAGACGATTGTCTCAGGGCATGGAGGCAAGATGCAAAAGCTCTCAAAGTCAGATGAAGGTCGAATATCGAATCGAGGTGGAGATTGTTGAAAAAAATACCTCAAATTCGATCCATAGTAAGCCTAGAACGAGATCCAAGATGATCAACAGAGTCCAATGAGCCTAAGAACAATTCAAACAGAGTCCAGATAGAGAAGTTACGTGCGAAAGAAGGAGAGAAGGTAGGTTGATAGAGCCTACGGATGGCAGACGGGCCCATAGGGCATGCGGGCCAGGCCCAAGCAGGTGCGCGGCTCAGCATGGATGTGCACGCAGGCCGGCCCAGCAGGCACGCGAGAGCACGACCTGTGACGGTCCATGGTCGACCGACGATGTTTTCAAGTGATTTTTCACAGCTCATGCAGGGTTCTCGTAGATCGATGTGCGATTGGATGGCTGTGGATGCTTGCAGTTGTGATTGGATGGATAAGAGGAGATCAGGAATGTGCAGGGTCATGATAGGGTGCGATCCAACAACTAGTTTTCGATCTGAAATGCGATCGAATGGCTGAAAAGCTATAGGAGTCTGATCAGGAGTCTGATTTCGATACAGTTTGGGTTTTAGAACTTTAAGAGCCTTATGGGTGAACATAACTGTAAGGTAGTAGGCAGAGAGTCATGAAGAAATCGATAGAAGCTCAAGAAAGCCGCTAGGAGCTCAGGCAACCATCGAGAGAGAGTTTGACAGAGTGCTAAGCGTGAGTAGCAGGCAAAGCAGACACAGACAGGATCCAGAAGAATGTCAGGTAGAGCAGCTGCAGAGAGGTATGATGTAGTGATTTGCTCCACAGAAAGTATTTAAGGACGTTGAAGATTTTGATACTGGCAGGCCTGTGAGAGGATCTCCTTGAAGAATTTGTGAAAGCTTTTATGAGAGAGAGCTTCTTGTTGAGAGAAAAGAATTGGTGTATGAGGGTTGAGGGTGTGATTTTTTCTTATAAATTTTTTTTTTCCCATAGTGAAGCTTGCATGCCCCATGGAGGCTCCACGTATTTGATTGTATTCTCTCTAGTTTTATTTCTTCTTTCTTTTTGCTGTAATGGATGGTATCAGATCCGTAACAAGTGGTATCAAAGCAAGTGATATCATAACAGATATAGGTATGTCGGATGACATTAGTCTAGTATTTATTTCGGATAGGAAGAAGGTATATATTTCTTATAATATCTCTTTGATATATTGTACTTCATCTTTCTGATTTACTTATATTTTAGGATTTGGTCTCTGTAATTGAGGAGCTATTTTCTGGGATGGAGCATAGATACTATATGAGACACATGTATACCACTTTTAAGGCATCTTTCAAGGGGAAGGAGTTGAAAGATGTAATATGGAAAGCAGCATGTGCAACCATCCCATGAGAGTTTGAAAGGAAAATAGAATATATCCAAAGAATTGATGAGCAAGCTTGGGGTGGCTTAAGAAGGTCCCGTATTTTTAATAGTCTAAGGCTTTCTTCAGTAATAGGGCCAAGACTGATTGCCTCCTTAATAATCTAAATGAATCATTTAATGCCATGATCATAGAGACTAGAAACCTTCCTATTCTATCAATACTTGAATGGATTATAATTCACCTGATGAAGAGATTCAACATTAAAAGACCGGATATGGAGAGATATGGTGGACCCATTTATCCAAACATATAGAATAAATTAGAAATTTTAAAACTAGAATCTTGAAAATTCTGTGCCAAACCTACAGATAGATTGAATTATGAGGTGGACAATAGATATGAAAGATATGTAGTTGATTTAGTTATAATATCTTGCTCCTATCGTATTTGAGAACTTATTAGAATCCCATGTAAGCATGGTATGGTAGTCATTATCAAGAATTTATAGCAGCCAGAGGACTTTATCCATTCATGTTACACTAAGGATGTTTATCTAACCACATATTAGGAGATAACTAATCCAATGCTAGGCCAAGATGACTAGATTGAATCTGGACTGCTTGCTCCTATCCCTCCAGTTATACATAGGCCTCCTAGAAGGCCCAAAAAATTAAGAAGAAGAGATCTAGAGGAGCTAAAAAATCCTCACAGGATATTTAAAATAAATATAAGGATAAGATGTAGAAAGTACCATAAAGAAAGGCACAATTCAAGAGGATATAAAACAAGTGTGACTGCAAAAACTGCTTGGTAGAGGAGGATAGGTTGCAAAAAGAAAAGAATATAAGACATTGTAATAGTTACATAGATCCACTTATATTATATTAAGTATAAGTTCACTTATTCTATTTTGTTGTATAAACAATATCACTAATATTTTATTATTATTTTGCAGATACAAGAAAGGACCTCTTAGCAAACAAATATTTTTCATCCCAACAAAGAGACCACACCACCTTCTAGGGTATAATCAAACTTATCTCTTTAATAGTGATGTAGCTATATACACAATATTAACTTGATCAAGGACAATATCCTAACCAAGATAGTGATTAATATTATAGCTTTCAAGGTCATATGGAACAACAGTGTAGTTTAGATCAAATGTTCCATAAAGAAGAGGCTGTTCTAGAGGTCCTTCTGCAAATGGCTCTTTAGGAAGGATTTTATTTGGCAGAAATTTTTCAGGAAGGGATTCTGCTCAAATTGGATCCAACATAGGAAGTGACAGAGGAGCTCTCAGAAGAGCTTCAAAAAGTGGTAGTAGAGCTTCAGGAAGAGAAAGAAGTTTGGCCATTGAAGCTTCAGAGAGTAGTTTAGCAAGAGATAGTTTATGTAAGAGGTAATTCAGGAAAAGCTAGTATAGCAAGAGATAGTTCAGTAAATGTAATAGATAGACCACCAAAAGTTTGTACCAGTTAGTTGGAAAAGAGAAGAAAATATTGTGATATATTGAATGCAATGTTGAAAGCAATGTTCCCATTGAAAACACAGTGAATTAGTTTGTTATGTTCACTGAGGAAGGAGTTGTATTTAGTTTTTTTTGATAAGGAGTTGTATCAGTTGTTATTATTAAAATACTGACTGTGTAATGTTGAAACTTGATATAATAGATGAAGTATTGGTTATGAGCATGTATCAGTTGTTATTGTTTCATTCCTTCCATGAATATGTGATAAACTTTGCAACAAAGTAATGTATCATAAAACTATAATTTAAGACAATAATTAATATGAAAGTTGATTATCAGAAAATGGTACAGTTATGAATTGTGTCTTGTTTAGAATAGATGAAACTTGGTTATCATTGATATGCAGTTGATTATCAAGAAATTATAATTAACTCTATCAGTTAATATGAAAGCTAGTTATGCAGTAATATGAAAGTTAGCAATTAATCAGGAAATGCTTCACTTAATGTGTACCAAATTGGAATTAAATGCATTGTATTATGAATGACTTATTCGGCATGAAATGCATTATGCCAAATGGAGATGTATTGTGCCAAATTAAAATATATTGTATCAAATTGGAATGTATTGTGCCAATTGATAATGTATTAAACATATAGAAATTCATTATGCCAACAGATCAAACTATATATAATACATCAAACTGTATTATGCACCACTTGAATTGTCATCTCAACATTCTAAATAACAAATTATCATTACATAAGGTCATTACAGAATGCCATTAATAGCAAATTGGTCTAATAATGATATTATATTATTCTATTATTAATTATTATTGCTGATTACAATATCATTACGGATTTTGTGGAGTATCATTCGATGTATATGAGTCTGAGATAGAAGATGAATTTGTGGTGGCAGGTCTAACTTATGTCAGGGCACGGAGAATCCAATCTATCTCGAAATCCACTATTGGCCAAATAGCAGAATCGGATGGATAGCCATCTTCGATATTATGAAAGAAATCGAAATTATGTACTTCACATCTCCGAAGGTCAAATTTATGGAGTGAAGGATGTCATCCCATTTTAAACAAAAAATTTCAACCTCAAAAACTGTAAGATCTCTGCCATCCATTATTGTAGGACTAACTTGATCAAGTTGGAGAAAACTAAAAATAATCTTTCTAACAAATTCAGTGTCCCAAGTAAGAGGTGGCACACCATACAAATGCAACAATATATGAATTTGCAAATAATGAGGGCTGACCCCATTTCTATAGGGTCAAGGTCAAATAAAAAATAAAAAAATTATAATGAATGGGATCACATCGGACAACATGCATCAGAGTGATTCGAGATAGGAAGGTAATCAAGTAGGTATTATCACCTAGCTTAATTAGATCCCAATCAGACCCTAATGGTCCAAGCTGTATCAAAACTTGTGCAATTTCAGATACATTAGGAAGGTGGACCCCTTCACTTATAGGATGAATGTGGATCACTCCACCATCGTGGAGTTCCTAGTAGCGATGCAAATGAACATCTTGAATTAACAAGAAAACATTAAACTTTTTTGACCTACCTTCAATAATAAAATCTTTCATATTATCCATGTTCTCCCTATCCAACAATGCAAATAAATCCTCAATTGTGTCAGAAAATTTATAATACCTTGAACCCATCCGTTGGGAATATATGGAGACTTTTCTATAGCAACATCACAATGCTACACAAACCCAGGCATTTCTAGCAATGCTTCATTATGTCTCTAGCGATGAACTATCCCTCAATGGCTATTGCAACTGCTTCAATGGCATCTTTTGGGATGATTGATCCTTGAACAATCAGAAAGAGATTCAATACTATATTAAACAATAATATTTAAATGTAAACAGAACATGATTAACCAGAATGGTAGGAAATAGATTCAACACCACATTAAACAGTAATGTTTAAATAAAAATAGAACATGATTAACCAACAAATATTTCTAGATATAGTTGAATATATTTTTCAAAATCATAAAATCTAGAAGACTAGCCTAATTAAGGCAAATATTTCTGGTTCCAAGTTCCCTCGATCCCTCCAAGCAATAGAGCACCACTAACAATAATAAATATCCAAGATCCAACCAACATATACTTATAGAACTTTTTTCTTTCTTGAGCTATTGCTTCTCTTTTCAAAGCAAGAATCTCCTTCGCACGAGCAATTTTTTCTTTTTGATCGCAACATCAAACATTTGCTATAACCTTTAGAATTTATCCAAAATCATAGAAGCAATTTCAGTCTTACGTCTACATATCAGAGGGTCAATCCACTCAGAGTAGCGGCAATGGTCATCAATCTATAAAAAAAATCAAAAAAATATATTTTGAAATTGAGGAACTTACATAGTATGAAAATCGAGAAAAAAAATTAACGAACTTACACCATATTTGGAGCAACTATAGAATCTTCCAAATTTTTTTGCCGTCTATGATGTTCTCACCATAGTTCATTCCCCACAATAATAACAAATCTATTCAGCATCGTTGTTGCTTGAAGAAGATAATGACGATGATGATACGGAGGCTTTGATTCAATAGAAAAATGCTCGATTTGACAAAATAGTCGAAGGATCGAGGATTTTGAGGAAGAACAGGGCATTTAAACATGAAAAAAAAAATTAAAATCTATTTTATCGTAAAGGTGCATAATGAAGCAACGAGATGTCTGGCGGATCTGACTCTAGATGGGTTAAGTACTACTTTTTAAACCATAGGGAGCTTAATGAAAAAGGACCTAACCTCAGGTGGAAAAATTATAATTAATCCTATTATTTCATCCACGATATTGCAATTATATTCATCTCAGCTATTAGGCTAGAAATAGTAGATGATCATCACATTGAATGTAGAAGGATTCAAAAAAGAGTGATTGAGGAGGGCTAGGATGGGAGGAGCCGTGAGGTGGTGTTGAGGGAGGCTTGCCCTAAATTTATCACTGCCCGTCGATGAAGGGGAAGGAGTGAGATTGAGGGAAGCAAGAAAGAAGAAGAAAACATCATAGATAGTCATTTGGCATTCGACAAAAATACACTTTGGCAAATTTGGATATATATATATAAAGATAGATTTGGGTAAGATTGATCGAATTTGAGCTTAGATCCGATTAGATCAAAATTGATCAATGAAAGTCCTGCATCGATGATGCAAGCTATTGGATGTGATCTATTATTTCAAAACTGTTTGTACATCAAAAATCATATGATTTAAAGACCTCTAATTTATACATCAAGTGATCAAAAAATATATTTAATTCAATTTTATTTAGGCTGTCCAACTTTTGATTACTTCATGCATAGGTTAGGAAACTCCAAATTATATAATTTTTTATATACAAGCAGTTCTGAGGTAATAGATCACATTCAATGGCTTGCATCATTGATGTAAGATCTCTATTATAAAGTTTTGATTTGATGAAATCTGAGTCTAAATCCAATCAATTGATTCTAGCTCGACTCTATATATATACATACACACACACACACACACACACACACACACACACATATATATATATATATATATATATATATATATATATTTATATATTGTACCTCTGATACGCCTTTGACTAGTCCTTTTTAACTTATGCCATAACAGTAATATTAATATGTAGTACCTCTAATATTCTATTGATTGGTCTTGTTTAACTTGTACCATAATAATAGTATTGATATTTAATATTATAAAAATATAAATTATAAAAATATAATAGAAACTATTTAATTTTTATTTTATTGTGATTTCATGATTCCATTTCGATCCTCCAGTCTCATTTTATATGTATATAAAACATATAAAATGTTTTATGCATGTATTTTTCACACCAGTTAAAAAATTCATAAATTTTATCAAGAATCCATAGAGGACAATGAATAAAATATTTTTTTCAAAATATTTGGCTAATTTAGGAAAATTATGTTCCTTGCATAGAACAATAATGAGGAGGATTTACGGGAGAAATGGGGTTCAGTTCAAATGCAGTTTGGTCAGGTTCACCCTAAACTTGAGTGACTCTGGACCATTCAAGCTTTAGCTTAATATAAGGCAAGGTGTTTGGTTTGGTTTGCTCGATTTTGAAGCTCTTGGTTTTTATATGTGCCAAAATATAATTGTGAAATTCTAAATATTGAATAACCTTATAATAGTGAATTTACATGATGTTTGGTGTCTAAAATGTCTCTCTAATGATATGGGACATGCATTATGAATCCAACAAAAAATTATTTAAGACTTGGCACCTAATGTTATGGTTACTAAAGTCTAGATTTTGGAAACATATTATGAGGATTTGTATGGCCGTATATTTAATTCCATATCGTTTGTTCATTAGAAAGATCTTGGATATTTATACAAGGCTAAGAAATTTAAATAATATCTTTCGATTAGTTTTTTTGGATGAGATCTTATATTGTTACAAATAGTATCAGAGTTTTCCTAACTTGTAGCCAACGTGGATTAGGAGATATGCAACATGAGTTCATTGAGGTTGACCACGGACTAATCATGATTTTAATGAATGGATGCATAGATTTAAACCTTTAGCTTGGTAAGAATACCATGATTAAAATAGGAGAGTATGTGAGGATCGTATGGATGTGTATTTAGTCCCATATCAATTATTTGCTAGAAAGATTTTGGATATTTATACAGAATTAAGAAATACAAATAATATCTTTCAACTAGTCTTTTTGGATGAGGTCCTACATCGTTGCATATATCATTTAAAAATTAAATCTAGAACTTTCTACAACATCTTGTTACAAAGCAGAGGGACGTGGCCATTATATAGGTAGGGCAAGCCTAGTTCACAACTCCACTATCAAAAATTTAATTACAGCATCCAAATGGCTTTGGTGCATATTTCCAACTTTATCATGTGTGTTGATACGGTTATGTTTTCCCCTGCTGATAATTTGTAATCTTGCAAAACAAATTCCAACATTAACATCATTTCCTATAACATAGGAACAACGCCAATGAGACTTTGATCTCTTTCCTCATGTCCATATGCTGGTTAGGTCGAGTTTGATGCTGGAAGGTGGCAATCCCAAGTTGTTCCTTAAAAAAAAAAAAAAAAAAGAAATTTCTATATTTATTTATAATCAGGATATTTTCCTGATGAGAAATAATCACGGAACTTATCTTACCTAATTAATATTATCTTTAATGAATTTTATCAAACTCAAGTTATGAGTGCTAGAATTAGTTGATGAATTGGTTTTCCAGTAACAATGACTCATTTGTCTGGAAAGCAAAAGATGCTGATACCACGTACCACTTTCGTAGGGATGCGGTGGTGGTGGTGGTCTCAGTCCAAAGTGACGCCTATGGGGTCCCTGCACCCAGATGCGGAGTTCACATGGATTACAGCGACCCTTGCTTGAGATGGTCCAACGGCAGAGGCTCAGAGATAACAAGAATTGATGCTAATAGAGCCTAAGACTACTGTCCTCTCTCCACTCCCATTCACTTTCTAGCCCCAGGACCACACCATTAAGTGATAAGGACATACTCCTCCCTTCTTCCTGCTCCCATCCTCATGCACACAAGCCAAGACATACAAGTAAGTGCAAGGCATGCTGTTGGTTTCATGGGTCTACAGGGGTCCTATTGCCAAGGATGGTCCACCCTTTTTTTTTTAAAATTTTTAATTTTAATTTTAATTTTAATTTTTAATTTGCCTATGTTCTAAAATCCAAAAGATCTCAGCTCGACTTATCTGTCACCCTTTTGAGTTGACTCGATGCGTGACCGAGTTATGATCAGAAGGATCCGCGCGAGTTCGGTGCTTGTAGTGCAAGGATTGGTGTTTATCTGTATAATTCCATCGTCTAATCCTTCAACCTTAATTTGATCTTCTTGTCCTACACCACTATTGATCCCAATACTACTTTCATGGAGTGAAGATGACAAGTGGTATCCCATTTCTTCAGCTACTGGCAATATATTCAATCACTTCCTACAGAAATCTTCATGGTTGTACTAGAATTATCACAAACTTTTCTTTTTAAAATTTTGAGAAGACAGTACATAGATATTCTATTTTTTGTATAAATCATCATAGGATTTTATGTGAATCAGTGGCTGCGTCGACATGCATGAAACCAATAATTATACTAGATTATAATTTTCCTTCGTTTCCCAACACTTATTCTTTCCAAGTATCACATAATTATCGGAATACTTGTTGCCAAGCTATCTATCATTAAGCTATGAAAAGAAGTGAATTAGTTTGAAATTAAGAAGGGACAAAGTGAAGATTATCAAGAGGTTAAAGGTCTTTCTCCACAAAAAAGAAGAAGGATCAAAATATTGAAGGAGTAATTAATGAACAAGATGTTACTTAATAAACATAAGGTTTTGTGCGGAGACGTAGAGAGTCAAAGTAAAGCATCGAAGTTTCCAGCGAGGAGTAAACAATATGAGGGTAGTTGGTGTTTCTTAGCGTGGAGAGTTTTATGGATACATTGCTGTAAAGCTAATATCACTCACATGGTAATGCCCACTCGTCAATTCAATGCTGATCTCTTACACTACCAATATGGTATGGCCGTGTAGCATATAATAAATCTCATCTTGACTTTGCTAACTGGTATAATGATCAGTTTATCCTTAGTTCAAAAGGCTTATTGAAGTTATTCAACAAGGGCGAGTTTTTTAACAAAACCAAATTCGAAGACACTAATATAGTCAGTTTTGGTTTTGCAAAAAATAGTTCCTTATTAATCCTCCATGGAGAGCGATGACCAATTGTTGTGGCAGTGATACATTGATTAGGTTTGGCCTTTAAGGATGCAAGAAGGTGTCAATAATATGTTATTATATTCCGGTATATATTTCCTTTTCTGAAAAACTAAAAAAAGGATGTTATTCTAGCATATCCAAATTTCTTTTCACCCCAAACATGATTTATTGCTACATGAGTGCGGACAACATGCATTTCGTCATATTGATAACAATCGTTAAATCCACAGGATTTAAGTAGAGACTGATATTTTTTGCTTAAAAAATGTTAGTTCCTTGGGATGAAGAATTAAAACAAGCTTCTTCACAAATAAAATTTCTTTATTAGAAAAAATATGCAACAACATCATGACAACTAATTACATATATAATTCCAAAACAAAAGAAGAAAAAGAAAGAAAGAAAGAAAGAAAGAAAAAGGAGCTAGGTATTTTCATAGAATTGAAGTTTCAACATTTCTCATTTGAATCTATGGCTTATCGTACTATAGCGGATCGTGGATGCTTAGAATTTTATATGTATTAGATGCAAGTTGAGAAAATTAGTAGAACTGATTCTAAAGTAGGTTACTTCAACATGCGATTCAGGGAACAGGAGGTTATGCCTCCTATATATATTATTTATTCAATTTTAGCCGGAATCCACGGAAGGAGGCTATTGATGCTTGCAAATAAGATTCTCAGAATTCTAAATATTCGGCATGCAGCTTTCCTAGCGAAAGGTTGAGAGAAAGACCTCCATTAAGAACAAACATAACTGCAACTATTTGGCATCATTTTTTTACTTAGATAAGGACCATGAGTAGAAAAGAACTGATAATTTTGTAGTTCTTAGGTATATCATCAAAAACTCATCTAGAGATTGAACCTAGCTCATGATGCGAATTCCATAGCAATGAACCCGTGACCATGAAACCTTTTCCGCTAAGGAGGTTCTCAACTATGCTAATAAACTTGGAAACCAATTAATGTAGTGAAATCAAATCTAACTCTAAGGAGCCTGTTGATTACCTCTACCATAAATGCTGACATCCTCTAGAAAACAATGATCTAAAGACTAGCTAAGCTTATTTAGATTTTGTTTCGACAATATTGAAGGCTCAATTGGTTACGAAATAATTTGCAATGCAAGATTGATGGTTATTGGTTCTCTAATCTCCATAAAGTTTGGTCAAACTCATCATTGTGATATCATTTTTGGTGATTGACCCCCCCTTTGTTGATTTTAGAATTGATATTCTACATAATTAAGGAAATAATTGCAGAAAAAAAATTCCCGAAGACTGAAAATGCTCATTTGTAAGGCCTTGTCCTGTGCTTTTAGGTGCTCTTCTATCTTTTGTTGGTGTTTGATGTATCTCGTTACTTGAATAGGTTCTTAGAAAATGCCAGTATGCATGGCATATCTATATCATCATAAAATTAACTCATCAATAAATGGTATAAGAAATCTTCCACAACATTTCACACCACAATAAGGATTATCCTGTGCTTTTAGGTGCTCTTCTATCCCTTTTTTTTTTCTTTTCTGATGTATCTCATTTCTTTTGCATGTCTCTCTCTCTCTCTCTGTGTGTATGTATATATCATCATCATCATCATAAATTAACTGAATAAATGGTATGATAATTCTTTCATAACACTTCACACCACAATATCAATGCAGTGCTTTTGTTATTATGCACAAGAACCAATCTTTAGCTTCATCATTCAAGTTACCAAGCTAAAAAGTGGATAAATTTGTCATTATCTTTTTGAGAGAAAAAAATCTGTCATTACCACATATGAAGTTTTACCGTCATATTGGGGCACCTAAGTCCACATTAGCCATTTTACTCAACTTAAAATTGGCAGTATGAAATAAAAACCTTTTCTTTCTATTCAAATAGTTAGTGGATTGCTGCAATAGCAATCTTGATAACTACAGGTGATCTTATAATGACATTTCGATCAAGGCACAATAATGATATTTCTGATTAGTGTAAGTTAACAATTTAAGCAACATTCTCGTCAATTATTGTGTATATTTCATTATTTATCATACCTTTCACTAAAACAATATATGTAAGTTTGTATAAAAATTATTACAATTAGTAAACATATATTTTACTATAGCTATTGTGATTTCATACTCATATATTGTATGCTTGACCATAATTAGTTGCTTCATGAGCACATATGTAAATTTATATATAATTAATAAATTCATATGTATAAGTAGTCACCTGTGGGCTCTTGGGCGCTGGAGCAGTAATAGATCTATGGTGGACTCAGAAAAATAATTTGGGGAGCTTGTCAAATAGTGGTGTGTTGGACTTGATCACAATTGGCTCCCACTTGAAGAGGGAGAATGTTGGGGATCACATGCGAGATTTAGTTGCATATAAAATAATTAGTGAGAAGTAGAAGGATAGATACAAATGATTGGGCTTAAATGTTAAATTCAGTTCCACTTGTATGTCAGATCTTTCTCCTGGTTGGACTTGAACTCTCCGTTGTTCTCAGCAAATATTACTCATTATAACAAGAGGAAAAACTCAAGTAGCTTTGAGAAATTCGAGGATTTGATAGAAAAAGGTGCATCACACACAGCAAGCAAACCAATATGGTCTTTACTCCTTTTTTTTTAAAAAAAAAAAAATGAACTCTGTACACAAGGAATCCAAAGTTTAGAAAAAATAACATTAGTTTCTGTGCTCTTATTTTCTGTAACAATTCTTGATTTTAGAAGTTGATCACCGTTTGGAGCTCCATGCTGCCTTTTAATGTTCAGAGAAGGCTTCTTTTCATACTTCAAAAATTCAAAAAACTAACATTTAAGTTAATGTGTTTGCCATTGAAGACATAACAACTTATGAAGTAATGAAGCAAGCCCTTCTCCACCCCTTTTTCTTTCTTGAGGGGGAAAAATTAGTTTACTTCATCTTGTAAGCTACATTATGTTGTCTATAAGACCATGGCATAACCCACACTATATAGAAGATGAGGACAATAAAAGTACAATAGAAATGAAAATCCTATCTATGAAGTGAGTCTTTTGGACAAAAATGTTTAGTTACAATTTTACTTAAATATTTTCTATTGCACTCTTTATTCTTTATACAGTTTCCCATCTATTTCTCATCTTCCTTCTTTTATTGTTAGATAAGAAAGACTAAGATATATACTTAGATCGTATACCCTCCTGGCACATTATGGACAACACTTAAAGTCAGTTGCAAGTCCATCCACCGGCTTACCTCGCAATCGTTACACTTAACTAGCATCTAATAAAAGTATATAAAGGTGTCGGCTTAGTTTTTTTTCTTTTTAAAAGCGATCTTTTTTTGACCAACTCCTAGAGGACTCTTTAATGGTATAATATCTCATAGAGCCCGATTAATTTTTCATAACACAGTAAGTATGGATAGTTCTTCTTTGTTCAAATATACATAACTCTCGAGCTTTGCAGGATGGCCTTTTCAAGCAAGGTTTCAGTTACCAAAAACAAACAAAAAAGAAAACAACAAAGCAATGTGAGGTTTCTTGAACAAAGTGATTCTTAGCTCAATTATAAATGTAATAAATCAACAGCTAGCAAAACGAGGCCAAGATCAAACATATATAAAAAATAATAAAGTAAGGTTAAATCCCACCTGTAATACTCCATCAATTCTCTCTCGATCCGATCCAAAGCATGCTATCTTGCTACCAGTGGAAGGATGAAGCTACAATGGCAATAGGAAAATGGAAGCCAAGACCAAATAAGGAAATGGTTATCTTTAACTTCGTATACTAAAAATATCAATAGCTTAAAGCATATGAAAGGTAGGGCAGAAGAAAAAGGCTACTATATATCATAAGTAGAGCATCTGGGGGAAATATACATACAATTTTAATAATGGTTCAATACGAAAGGAACAGAAGTATATATAGAAATACTATAGTTCACATACATCCCTCTTCACTCCCTATCTCACCCAAACGCTTTCGCAATGCTCAAATTATTATTCTTTATGCTCCAAAAGATAATGAAAACAGATAAGGGAAATGACAAAATCCTGAAACCTTTCATTCCAGTAAGCACAAGGTGGAGTAAATAATAAGAGTAAGAATATCAAACTTCTTTCTTCTCCTCCTTTCTTCCTTGCCTCTGAATTATTAGTGGAGATCCATGGATCACTGAAGCTTGTTTCCTGTGGACACTACAGTAGACTCCAGAGCCCCAACAGTCCCAATTCTCCACTGGAGAGGAGATGGAGGAGGCTTAGGCTGCATCAGAGGCAGCCTTCGGTTGTCGCTGAGGTCCTCCGGCTCGGAGCACTCCAGGTTGACACCAAAGAGCCGGAGTCGCTTGGTCTCGGCTGCGCCATGGATGACCGGCACTGAGTCCAAAACCATCGGCACCCCCACCACTCCACCATCCCCGACTTGCACCCGGACATGCGGCGGTGGGCAAACCGATCGAAAATAGACGTACGAGCTGCCATCACCACCAATGCTGGGGCTTGGAGAATTCCACATGGCAGGTACCGGAGGGGCGAAGAGCCCGGCGAATGGAGTGATGGTGGTAGTGAAGGGTAATTGCATCGCCGCCGGGTTGGGGAGCGGCAGGAGGTGGTGGTGGGGGGAGTTGTGGCGGCGCCGCCAGTCGATGAAGAGGCGGCCACGGCTGGCCTCACCGACACCACGGCTGAAGGAGACGGTGTCGCCTGCATCGAGCCGCTTGTCCTTGACGAAGCGGCTCCATCCCTTGGTCATGACATAGCTCTGGCTGCTGTTCCAGTAGGAGTAACGGAAGGGCCATGGCTTCCCGGTGCGGTCCTCAAAGCACAGTGATAGGCCCTTGTCGGCCATGGATGGGTCTAGAGGGAAGTACTTCTCCGCGTACTGCTTTGGGATCACGAGACGGTTCAGCTTCCCGACGTCGCTCGGCGTCACCACCTTGTCGAACATGTGCTCGGTCTCGATCGGACGGGCAGCGGCCTCGGCATGAGGGAGCCCAGTAAGGGAGAAGGAGGAGGAGGAAGAGGAGGAGGGAGTGAAGGAAGGGTTCTTGGATGCCCCCTCTTGGTCTTCTCTCCTACAGTAGTGATACCTGTCTCCTCTTCCATGGGCTAACTCCATTTCACTCGAGAACTGTTTAAGTTCTTAGAGATGAGACTTTTAGGAACAACTATTCTGGTACTTCTCTTCTTAACCTGATGTGGCTTGTGTCTGTCTCTTTTTATTTGTAATTTCCTCCGGAGATCTCTGGGTCCCAAGAGAGATAGATCAAGGGGCTGGGGAGGAAGGAGAAGGCTCAGAGATTGGGTTGAACACTATCAAAACATTGAGAGTACAGAAAGAGGAAAAGATACATGGGTACCATGTTTTGTGTTTTTGTTCTGCCAATCTGACTGCCCTAGAAGGTTCCTTGAATAAGGGTGGGAGTAGTTAGCTTCTGGTTAATCAAACGGGAAGACGCAGGAGAGAAGGATAGAGAGAGAGAGAGGGGGGGAGAGAGATAGAGGAAATGTAAGCTAGGAAGCCTTGCAAGAAGGTGGTCCACCAATTATCTGGTACCTGTAGGGCTCGTGTGAGCCTTTCTTTTTCATCAATATGGTTTTTTATATATGAGTTGATGATAAGTCCAGTTGTTGTGATGGGCAATATGAGGTTGCTAATTGATATGCCAGTGTCGGACAAAATTCTTTCCATCTGGTAGAACATGTTTAATTATTTATAATTTTTTCAGAATAAACTATGAGATGTTTCTCCAAACAAGTATAACCTGTAAGATAGGATAATATTGTATAATTTATGGGATGTCTAAAATACACAATTATACAGGTGAAATAGAGAGAAACTACAAGTTTAGGTGCCATTTCGCATCACTTTCATTATTTTAAATTTCAAGAATACAAAAAATAATTTTTTATTCTTTTAAATTTTTGAAATATAAATATGTATTGTATAGTAGATATTCTAAAAGTATAAATATAACGATGGTATTAGAGACGATGGTAGGAGCAATGACAGTGGAAGTATTAATTGGCAGTGTTGGTGCAAGGACAACAGCTGTGATACGATGAAGATAGCAACATGGGGGTAGTAGAGGCATTAATGGTACAGTAGAGATAAGATAATATCCATAGAGGCTATGGCGTGGTGAAGGCCATGGCAGTGATGATAGTGGTAGGGATGCTAATTTTGTAGTGGAGATGGCGATGATGATAAGAATGATATGGTGTGATCAGGGCGTCGTGGTGGTGATGGTGTTGAAGGTGACTATTGCAATGGTAGTGAGAGCATTGCTATGGTGTTAGATGTATTGTTAAAATAATGAAAAATATGAGTTTTTGATTTTTATAGATATTGAAAGTAAGAAATTTTTTTTAGAAATAATAAAAATAATTTATAAAAATAAAAAATAATAAAATAATACTATCAAATATTTTTTATCTTGATTTTTAGATTTTTATTTAAAATTAAAAAGTAAGAAATAAAAATGAGACCAGAGATATTGTAACACATATGAAAATTTCTATGCAAGTGTATTGGGATCTGCTTTTTGCTTTTTCCCATTATTTGAGTTATCCTGTTTGCTTTAATTTGTAAGGGGAGAGAGAGAGAGAGAGAGAGAGAGAGAGAGAGAGAGAGAGAGAAGGTTTTAAGACACGAAAGGGCAAGTGATTTTTTTTTTCCTTCTTTTAATTGAAGGGCCAATGAGTATTGTTTGTTTAATTTGCAGTCCGGTAGAGTTTAAGACACAGTAAAGCAAATGGGTATTGTTTGTTTGATTTGCTTTTGAAGGTGTTTTTGACTTTAATTTGGAAGGCATGGGTTTTGTACTATGAGGATAGCCCCCTTTTCCTCTCTCAAATGACATGACAAAGAGATCCCGGTGCAAAGGGCAACATGTGCTTTGCGTTGTAGCGTTGTTATGCTGACAAGTGACTTAGAGACTCTCACCAGTAACTAAGTAAGAAAGTGAAAGAGGAACGAAAAGGAGGAGAAATGATCGTCTATCAACTTATCAATATTTTCATAAAGAAACATGTCTCTCTCTATCTCTATCAAAAAAAAAAAAAAAAATCTCTCTCCACGAGTAACATCATGGATAGCCAGCACATCATCTATCTAAAAAATGAATAGTTCTTTTTCATCATCATGATGCACCGTATAGTGTGTTAATAGTATTTCACCATATTTCTAGAATGAACGAGAGCATTAGTCTTCGAGATAGATAATATGATTTTGCAACGATACTACACTCTGTAATATGCAAAAATTATACCTCAGAATATATAAACTCTTTTATAAAAGATAATTATAATTGCTATTTTTGAAAAAAAAAAGCTACAATATTGCTAAGTTAGGAAAAGGCATATGAAGCACAATGAAATTACAAGATATATCTTCCACTGGCCTAAGAAATATTTTCTTATCCTTTACACTATATTTTTTTTATCCTATGATCGATATTCCAATAGTTGTTCTATTACCACTACTTTTAACATATAACATATTCTTTAAAATAACAGCATATATGGTATATTTTTGAGTAATCCTTATTTCAAAAAAGTAAAATTAATTTTATTTTGCAAACAAATGTGTGTAGAAGAAATGTTGCTCTCAAGCCAAACTTATAATTAAAGAATGAGCCTAACATTCATGTCCTTCTGTAACTCGGAAGACCGATGGAAGTGGAAAACCAATTGCAAGATCGGATGAAAAGAATTAATAGCAAATAAATTTTCAATTTAAACCTCACCATCTTGCAGTCTTCAACATGGGTTGTCCTTGGTGGTGGACTTCTGAAAATAGATACATAGATCCCTTCATAGAATAATCTTAATCACTCTTCCAACTGACACAAAGCCTTATTCCACACTTCCATACAGTTGGCCCAACCATACCAGCTGCCAAAGACGTCACACTCTCCAAATTTCAAAAGATTCATCGCATATTTCCCTTCTAAAATGCAAATTAAGGATTATATATCACTCTTAAAACTAAAATTCTGAACCACTTGAAGACATGCACCATTGGTGGTCCCAACTTCAAGTGGAATTTCTTAAGATTACTTTTCTGCGAATCAGCTTGCAGTGCTCCTTACAGGCGTCAACCATATCAAATTAAAGTCTGTCCCTCCAATTTTAGCTTTCGTCATTACTGTACTTTTATTATATACTATTGCAGTAAATTAGGTGTCCTTGTTCAGATCATGTATGCCATCCCATTGTTGTTAAAAATATCCTATCATGGTTATCACATGCAAGATTTTGCAAAAGTAGCACACCATTAGTACTCGATTGTCTCAAATAAAGGTAGGGAAAAAAAATCTTATTTGCGAAGTAAAATTATTTTAATAGAGGGTTTGGGGTAGAATTGCCAAATGTACAAGCTCTTTATACGTAACTCTTTTCTTATTCTAAATTTAGCTCGACTTTGATGCACTTGGCTACTAAATAAATCAAGAGCTAGTTAATTAGATCTGGCTCACTTAAGTTTAACTTGATTAAACTTAGGGGTGGCAAATGGATCGGATCGATCATAAATGGATCGGATCATAAACGGATCGGATCAAAAAATAATCAACCCAAATCCGATCAATTTATTAAATGGATCAAAAATTCAAATTTGAACCCGATCTGTTTATTAAACGGATAACTCGATCCGACCCATTTAATCCGCTTATTAAATAGGTCAAATTAGGTTAAACCGGTTAAACAGATTAAACGGATCAAGTTAAATAGGTCAGAAACAGGTTAAACAGGTTTTAAACAGGTTAAACGGATTATAAATGGGTTAAACAGGTCGTGTTAAATGGGTTAGAAACATATTAAACAGGTTAAATAAATTAAATGGATTATCTGACTCAACCCAACCTAAATATTAAACGGATCAAACGGGTTAAATGAGTCAGATATCTAAAAATCATATCCGGCTCAATTATTAAACAGATTAAATAGATCGATCCGTTTACGATCCGAATCTATTTAGCTTAAACCCAAATCTGTTTATGACGGGTCGAACACGGATCAGATTGACGGATCGAATCATATTTTGCCAGTCCTAATTAAACTGGATATAAAAATAAATAAATAAATTATATATTATATAATATTTTAATTATTTAAATTAAAATAATTTTATATTATAATTTTTAAATATTAATATAAATTATATATAAATAATAAATTTTAAATATTGAACATAAAGATATAATGTTAAAAATTAGCTGAAGTATATATAATAGATCATTTTCTTTCTATTGATGGAAAACCAGAAAAAGAGCAGCCTAAGAACACCCAACCAACAACACAAGGAAATGAAAGAAGAGAAGGAGAAGAGCAAGTTGGGGAAAAAGCAGGAGAAGAAGGTACATTAGCAATAGTTGGATATAATGGGGAGTAGATATACATTCTGCCAGCTTTTACATCCTGACAGCTTATAAGTAGCTCGAGTTTGGCTTGAAATTAAATAAGTTAGCTTGATTACACCGCAGTTAGATGCATGTACAACTTGCCTGATTATTTATAATATAAACTTTTAAGAGGTAGGCCAGGATCTCAACATATGTTCCCATGCATGCTTGCAGCCAGCTGCTTCTATTATTTCACAATAAAACACATCCATGTCATGCACCCATTCTAGTCCATTACATGAGCCACGCATACAAGAAGGGGTTATAACATGATCATTTATGCTTCAAAAACATAAAATAATCCGCATCATAATAGTAATAACTTTATTGACTAATCATTTAATGTGTGGGAAACTAACAGTATCGATCCTTCCAGATCCAGGGTATCCTAGGCACGTTCACTACATACTTATGATGCATGACTACTTACTTGTTCCTCAGGAACAGAAGACCACACCCTTAGACTTAAGTTGCTCATTGATTTGTTTATACATTTACTTATATTAAGTAAAGATGGCCCGTAGGTCTTTTCCATCAATGATTCATTAGATATAAAGATTCACCGCATTAATTTCTAAGATCGCAAGAGGAACGCCTAAGGCTCCTAGATAGAGATCAAAAGGAAACTTTAATGTAAGAATTGATTAAAAAATCCAGATAGACTCAATGTTATATATGTACACTGAAATTAAACTATGAGTGTGTCGCAGCCGGGTAGGTGCTTCATAAATTTCCTATTTTACCATAAAAAATAGATGTCATCTGCCTGAAGGAGGGTGACGTTAGTTCATGGGTCATGTCAATGCGTGGGAGGACTCATTAGTTTAAGGGATATTATATGTGTTTTCTAGCTTTGAAATTACGCATGGCTATGACCTTCTAATCCCACTTGCATCACATGCCCCGAAAACCGGCTACCGCATCAAAGTTAATAGAGTAGTACTCCACCACCTCATCCTGTTGTAGTGTATTTTGACAATAGAAGTTGGACTAGATCCAACGTGAGCACTCGGATGTTGAAAAATCCTCGTAGCTGACGTGCCACACCCGTGAGGAGTCGCGGTCTAGCCAGTTTGAATATAGAGTTTGAATAAAGGATTTACAGACATTTCACTGTTCAAGGGATTCTTTTCTTAACGCACACCATAAACACAGCATTGATAATGACCAGAAAAGATGAATCAAAGAACAAGAACTTTAAAATTTCAGTTGCAAATATTGCTTTCTGAAACTTAATATATATATATTGTCGATCCTTTTCCGGTCAACATAAGTTTTTAGGATCAGTAGTTGATCATTGGTTAACATGGCATCATAACTCAGGTTTACTGAAGGTTACGGATTCGTATTCCGTCTATGCTTAATATTTATTTTATGAATCCAATTACTATCTTGATTCATTCTCATCATTGTTTGTTTCTGAAATCAAGTACTTTATTAGATGGCATCGATCCTTGTTAGGTATATCTGAGATATAATTGTACTGTTGTTTGATTAAATTAAATTATAATCCTTTTAAAGTTTAATTCTACACGAGATTAAAATGTCATTGACGTATAACAGCTTCTTATTTCTTTCTAAATTAGGCATAACAGCTCCACCTGTTTCTCTAGTACAGATTCAGTTTGGCTGGCCGCCCAAGGATGAAAAGAAACTGGACTTGGCTGGCATTCGCTTGCAGCAGTTATGTGTTGATGGCTTTGGCAACTACGAAATATTAGTCTTTTTGAATAGCGATCCCTGCAAGCTGATGGGTTGGTGAATAAAGTGATATTCTAACTCAATTACTGGCCTAGTCAATGCTCCTCCAGATCAGTGTTGAAGGTTAAACTGCAGTTCTGCAAGTTCCTGATCCTTCTTCCCGCTGTTTGTTTTATTAAGGTTGTTTTTATGTTTGCTTAGTAATCTGGTAATGTGGGTATTTTTCTTTCCTGGTTGCTGGACTTCTTCATTCCTTGTATTTCTCTTTGCAACTCTCTCATTTCATCAATGAAAGTACTAGGCATAGCCTATCTTCTCACCCCCAAAGAAAAGAACCCAAAAAAATACAAAAGATGTGTCGATATACTTTGATTGGGATTATATCTCTAACCTTGTATCATGAGTATTAATGTGGCTTGAATTTTGGATATTTTTTATGAGCTCGAACTATGATCCGATCCGAAAAGCCCGCGTTGCGATCTGAATGAAATTTTTTGGAGAGTTCTGAGTGATTGTATCTCTCTTTTCATCATAGTGAAATTTTTTTCCAGTGTCTTGCTCGTGGATGTAGGCATTTCAGTCGAACCACGTAAATCCTATGTTTGTTTTTTTTCTCTTCTCTATTTTATGTGATTGTACGAATCTATATGTATCCTATTTTTGTGCTTGCGGTAACAACGAGGATTCTTGATATTTTGACTTTTGAAATTATGATTATTCAAACTAAAATCTAGCAACAATGTTAAAAGGGGTTTCTTTCTCTCTTGTGTGTTTAATAGTGAATTGAGGCTCTTTTAAAACTTCTTGAAATTATCTTTTTGTGGGCAACGGACATGCTAATCCCTATCTGTTTTAGTAATTCTTCGAGGCTGAAAAGATACTATAAGATTAGGTCATAGGCAATACCAACTAATAGGAGAGTCCTAGGACATGTTTATACAATTCAAGTAACCAAGAAGTATGAACAATTACAAACCCTCATAATACAGATTTATTATATCAGAATTTAAGAAACCAGTGTTTTTTTATGAAAATCATAAGCCAGTGGTCAATTCTGAAAGTATGCCATTTAAATTAGTTGATGAAAAAATAAGAACATGCCAGTATTGTCTCGAGCCAAAATTTTATGTAGATCATGTTTACATTTATATGGATTGTCATTCATCTTAAAACTCTAAGGCAAAACAAATAATCTTTTGAAGAATTTTAAAAAGGTCGAGAAATAGCATTAATAAAGAAATTTTAGTGATGATAAAGGTAGAGGTTTTTTTTTTTTTTTTTTTCCTGTTGTTTTAAATGCACAAATAAGGAAGCCTAGCTAATTAAGAGCTTTATAAAATATGGCCTTCCTTTTCTTCTCCTTTCATTCCTTTTTTTTTTGGGCCTAATGCATGCTGAAATCATGTTTACAATTTTTGACATGATTAATAAGGGTCAGTTTTTCTAGTTTCTCACCAAAGAAAATTTTTATGGTCCAGCAACATTTAGAAATTGGCAATCATAAATTTAAATACGCTCAATCAATAACTGTAGTTCAGAACTAATAAAAAAGTTGACTTAGTTAACAGATAGAAAATTTTTTGTCAGTAGATTTGCAAATAACAAGTTTTCAGTGCTTCATATAATCTTAATGCAGTGACAATTTTTTGTCAGAACTCAATTTCAAGTTTTCAACCATACGAGGCTCCTCCAATGAAAAAGAGATCTGAAAATAGACCACTAAGTACGTGGTCCCGGTAACAAAAGAAGCAGTTCTAATTTAAATTTAAATGAATAGTGGACTTTGCATAGGCAGGAGAGTTATGACCAAGAGCAAGAGCACACTAAGAGCAATATGGAGAAAAGTTTCCTTAATTCATATGCACCTCTTTTCTGAGGACTCCCACAACCATGTTTGCATAGCTACCGTAACTCCAATAACTTGTTATAAAGAATTTTTCTGCCTTGTGTGTTTCTAGCTATTATCATTTTATGCTTTAACTTTAGTGGTACAATTAATTTATTCTTGTGAAACTATTATTAGCTATATGCATCCATTTGATCTACCTGAGTCACTGCATATCAACTTGTTACTGTTGCTAGAAATAGAGATTTAGCTCAAAATGATTTGAAATTTTGAGTTCTGCATGAACTTATTAGTTCTAGCAAATGGAGGATTACTAGCAATTATCAATCAATAGCGAGAAAAGTCCAGATAGATTTCTGACCTTAAATGTAGACGTACAACAAGTGATGAAAATTTAAGCCACGACCAATATCAATAAAAGTTCTTTGGATGGAACTTTCTAGTGCATTCAAAAAGCCTAAGCAATGCCCAAGATTTTTAATTAAGATGATAGCTGTTGGGATACACCGATCGGTCCCCCTCACACCGACTCGCCGTGAGGCCTACATGACCAGCGACCGACTCTGCCGACCGACAGCTGCCGTCACCGACCGACCGAGTATACGTCGGTCGGACAGATCCTCTTCGCCCTCGATCGGCCGAACTATGGAGCCCGATACCCAACTCCACCGACGCGCCCGACTGACCGACGGAGGGACCCCGGGTTTCCATCCGACGCCCCTCAACCAGCCGCCGACCTATAGTCGGTTGGCTCCTTTGAACGTCGTACGACTGCGGGAGACTGTCAAACCTGACAATAGCGTGCGGCACAGCCGCCTTGGGGCATTATCCCACTTAAGGCATGGGTCAACCCTAGCGATTTGACAGCCCCACGGTGATTTGACAAACTCACGGTAACCCTGACAGTCCTCGACGATATGACAATTCTTCCATTATCTGCACCATTAATGACGGTGCCATGCCGCGCTCCACTATAAATCGGAGAAGGCAACAATGCTGAGAAGGTCTTTTTGAAACCCTTGAACTCTTTCTCTCTAGCTCTCGCTCTCACCCTCTCTCGTTGAGTTCCTTAATTCTTTTCTACTGTTGCTGAGTCTCCTTTCTGACTTGACCGTCGGAGGATCCCCATCGGAGTCACCTCCGGTCAGTGCGGACTTCTTTTGCAGGCGCTCGTTCCCGACGATCAGACGATGAGGGGATTGGCCGCAACAATAGCAATTATTGTTATGCATTCTGGACCAGTGTTTAATTAATTTTAGTAAATTTTCTCAACTTTAGAGTGAAGCTTTCTTCGTTATTGTATCGATTGGCAATAAATTGTGCACACTGGATTCCTTTTGGGTATCACAGTGGGTATATTTTATTTAAATTTAATTAAGAACACATACAATACGAATTTCTCTAAGTTACAGGCTTAGATTTCTTAGAACTTCGGTTTCCTTCATGTGCGCTATACATTGAAGTTTTGAATTGCTTACTATGTGGTGCTGGCAATTAATTAAGGCATGCACCAACCCTCATTTATATCAAAAAATATTATTACAGAGGAAGAGGTGCCCAAGAAAACTATGGCTTCAGAATTGGTGTTTCCTAGCATGCTTATATATGCATTGCCAACATAAACTCTTGAAGTCAAATTGAAACCGCAAGATGAATTTTAATGAAGAGAATCTTGACCTAAATATTACATCAACATATAATGACAGTCTTTGAGAGGCCAAGTAGTTTAGGAAGCTATATCAGCCAAAAAGGGAAAAAAGATTCATAACACTTGCTCTATATCTGCAGGTATCGTATATAAAAAGTGAATGTCATGCACTTAAGGAGGTAAATGAATCACAACTAACTTTGCGTCCACTTGGTTAAAAGCAAAATTGCACCTACCAAACTTCACAAAAATGTTGAGGAGGAAAACTGTTGCTTTTGTCAACTATAGCGGCAAAATTCAAGTCAACACGATCAAGGATGTACATACCTCACGTTTAATAGCTAATCAAATGCAAAATATTTATAGTTAACTATAAAAGAATTTGTTATACAGTATGCAAGTATGGTAGATGTATCATTACATTTTGAGCTAAAGATGCATAGTATTTTTTTATGGACAACAGTGTTGCTAATTGGATGGTGATACATGTGGTTGATCATATGAGAACTACTTTTCAGGCTACTACATCGGATATTTTTTTTTGATTTTTTATATTTTTTATTTTTTGATTCATACGGACATATTTTTACTAGATTAGTATAATAAATCTAGTTTTACCACCCCCACCCCTCTCCCAAAAAAAAAAAAAAAAAAAAGAATGGTTTTCAAAGAATCTGGTCCATCGGCCTCAAACATATTCATTCCTCGCATGGTGATCCTAGTGATATGTGCCATCAAGACAGGAAATTCTTTTGGATGGTCCCATGGAGGGGATCACCTTGAAGAAAGTGACCAATGAGTTGGCTTATTCTGCAACTATAATGTGTCATCGTACAAAGCATGCACATGTTTTCAAGGAAGAGACCAACTGTTACAAGCAAATGACAACTTTGTGAGCCTTCCACATACAAGAAATCAATTGGGAGAGAAGAGGTAGTAGGGTAGGGGCCGGGACCGCCACTCCAAACCAGTCAGGTGCGATAGCGACCAGTCTCATTCATACACCAAAGAGCGTTTACCTTTACATCATCTCTCTCTTAATAATAATGGTTAACAGTAAGTCTTCTGCACCAAATAATTTCGACCAGCAAAGTTTACCCTCCACCACATTAGCTAGCGGTTTCACTGCTAAATTAATAAGCATGTCTCATGTGGGAGTTTTTGCCAACTGATCAAATGGACTATTCCAAAGGACCAAACACCAGTCCTTAAGAATGTGAGTATATAGTAGTGCTGGTCATGTGATCACCTTTCTATTGGCCAAACCTCACTACCACTTGTCCATCTCATCTGCATCTCTATGAAGTGATCATAGAAGATATGGGTGCGACTGTAGCCGTGGCAGTATATCACAGAGAGAGACAAAGAGAGAGAGAGAGAGAGAACCTATCATCATTGTAGCCACACCCTAGCTATCACCTTATTTATTCAGATGAGAGGACCTTGTCTTCCATTAATACAGTCGTATGATCATTATTGTATGTTATCATGTCCTATTTAATATATGTGTGTAGACTTAGGACCACACTCTAAACATCCACACCATCTTTACCTCAGCCTTATAATCCTCCCCCTTGCCTTTCTCAGCACCCCACTTGGAACTCTCTCTCTCTCTCTCTCTCGTTTTAATCACCATCATCCAGCGTTGTTAATTACTTGCAAGTTGCAGACCTTAATATAGGTGACAAAATGACACTTAAAATTAACCATTCGTTTTGACCCACTAGATTCAGATTTCAGACATACGGTCTATGCACATACCAACTACAACATACCACCTTCTACTGTAGTATATCACAACCTACTAATGCTCCAACAATCCAACCAATAAAAAAAGCAAAGGGATCATATAACAAGAAAGGAAAGCCCCCCTGCTGGCCTTTAAAGATATAGGCACAGGCCATTCCTGAGAAAACCGTTGTTGAGTCCCTTTCTCCCCCCTGACGGAACCAAATATATATGAAGGGCAGTATTATTTATAATCTTTACTGCTACCACCCACAATGGAAGCAATCCTCCTCTGTGCTACTGTTAGGCTTGCAAGGACAGCGCATATATCGCCTGCTGTTGCTGCTGCTGTTACGGTCTTAAAAAAAAATAAAAAAGGTAGAGGGGTTCCCAGCTGTCTCTGGGCTATATCGCCATAGCCAACGAGCTTTGGAAGTGGGTTATTTTATTGCAGTTCTGAACTGGGTACTTAGGGGTTGGAGCAATAATTAAAGGAAAGAATAAAAGGTTGGCCGTTAATTTATTGCACTGTGCTGCCAGAGGATCAGGTAAGAAACACCAAGATAGCCAGCAAGTTTCAGAACTGTAATCTTCCTTTTAACCCCCCTTCATGGTACGGATGGCTGACACCCACTGTTGTAAGCTTTGGACGTTATGAGTTGCATTGATTGGAACTTCCTTGGTGGGCTGTAAGCTAACGAATAATAGCCCAGAAGGTTGACTTTAGCCCACTTCATTTTAGACGAGAGAGAGAGAGAGAGAGACCAGAATGAAGAATAAATTTAGAATTATGAGCGTTAAACCACCTATTGTGATAAAGTTCTAATAAGTATGACCCTTAAGCATAGTTGGAAGAAAAAATACAGTGATAGATAAAGAGTAAGTAGGATGCTAGATTACCATTGGCTTTGATGTATTTGTCAAAAAGAAAGAAAAGAAAGCAATTAGAAGGGAGAAAAATGAAAAACTTTTTGTTGTATTTTGAGTTGAGGAGTAATAGCAGTATTCGTAGCGATAAAAATCTTGTTTAGTAGGCAATGCTGGCCCATCAATTATTCATTAAGATCATTAATTGTGATGAATGCATGACTTGGATCCAGTTCTTCAATTTGTATCAACACCATGAGAATTTACCAACCGGCCTGCTGTTACCCCTGACAATGTCTTAAAGTTTTTTGATACAAAAATGGGAGGAAGTGATAGACTTCTCCCAAAATTTATTGAGTGAGACAATATCTTAAATATACGATTTATTGGCGGCTTCATAACAATTATTGAAGTATTATTGAAATTTCATAGATTTCACTTGCTCAATATATAAAAGCAGTACTTAATGATGCCTGAAAATTTCAATTAATAACAAAACATTATTTGCCTGTGTCATGCACAGGATCCAGCATCCAGATTGGATATGTGATAGCCGCACATTCTTTAGCATAAGACCCTAAAGAATATACCAAGTCTGTCTTTTTCTCGATTCATCAATCCAACTCAGGCAGCGATAGTAAAAATAAATCTTTAATTTTATTTATTCAAATAAAATATATGTCATCAATTTCTCAACATAATTCAGATCAATATTTATTTAAAAATAGCTAAACAAATATTCTCTAAGATCCTATGCTCTTCATTTGCTCGGTCCCAAGTCCTATAGAATCTTCCAAATCTAGAACAAAAATATATAAACGAGAGAGCGAGCTTTATAGGCTCAATAAATTATCAATATCTTTAAGAGATTAAATATAATTATTTTTTAAAATATAACTATTTAACAGTAATATATAACAATATAATTTTCTTTCAACATATGCGATGTACATTAGCAAAAAGCCAAAAATCATATCTCAGTCTTTGGCAATTACGGTCACGATCAGCTTTATGACAAAATCCGAAAGAGACTAGTTTCGAATAACAAAAATATGATGCATCAACATGTGCCAGCGATCAACCCCGACTGGTTAGGTCGGAAAAAAACTAGCTCTAATTTACACGGCCATTATTAACCTCATGATAAGCCAAAAAAATTAGTTCTGAAATATATACACACGACGCATCAGTGTGTGCCAACAATTAATCTCAACTGGCTAGGTCTAAAAGAACTAGTTCTGTCAGTGATCAGCTTCGACTGACTAGGTTTGGAAGAAGCATGTTTCTGATGTGTGGCTAATCAGGGTTAATTGCTAACAAAGCTAGTTCTTTCGGGTTTAGTTAGTCTTGACTGATCACTGGCACACACTGATATATTGTATGTATATATTTCAGAACTAGTCTCTTTGCTTTGTAATGGAGCTAATCATGGTCGTATGAATTAAAGCTAGTTTACTTTGGGCCTAGCCAATTGGGGTTGATCATTGGTACACGATGATACATCATGTATTTGCTATTTAGAGGTAAGTCTCTTTTGGACCTTATCACGGAGCTGATCGTGGCCATAGTCACCAAAGATTGAGAGAAGATTTTTGGCTTTTATTGATGTGTATGGCATATTTTTAAAAAAAAATTATATTGTTATATATTATTGTTAAGTTGTTATATCTTGAAAATTAATTGTGCTTGATCTCTTATAGATATTGATAACTTATTGAGCCTGTAAAGCTCATCTCTTCATTTCTTTTATTTTCTTTTCAAATTTAGAAGATTCTATAGGACTTAAGACGAGCAGTGAGGAGCATAGGATCTTAGAGAATATTTATTTAATTTATTTTTGAATAAATATTGATATAAGATATTAATAAATTGAGAAAAAAAAAGTAGACCTGGCATATTTTTTAGGATCTTACTCTAAGGAGTATGCAGCCATTATGTGGTCGATCTTTAGGATCTTACTCTAAGGAGTATGCGGCCATTATGTGCTCGATCCGGATATTGGGTTCGATATACATCCGGATATTGGGTTCGATATACGATAGTCTAAGAAATAAATTAGAGTAAAAAACAATGCATTATCTTTGAAGTTGAAGCACATGGTGTTGATAATTAAATTGAATTAAGTGAAACATGCATTTATGCAGTATCTCATGAATAGTGTTTATAAAAATCATATTACAGCTATAAGTTAAAAGTCCCTTGACATCATCCATTGGAGTTTGATATGGCTGTGTAACAATCCAAATCTCATACGGATCCTGACATACTCTCTCTGTTGAAGTCTTGAGATCATCACCAGACTAAAGATCCACATCCATGTATCTATTTATAAATACTATTATCAGCTCGTGGTTAGCTCTAATGAGCTAGCCCATACTGCGGTATCCTTTAGTCCATGTAAGTTATGACTTGGATCAGCTTTGATATCATTTGTAACAATTCAGTACCTCACCCAAAATAGCTAGTCGGAATTTATTATTTAGATTTTTTGATCCTACATGAATATCTAAAATCTTTTCAATAAATAATCGATGTGGGACTAAATACATATCTGTATAGATCTTCATATTATGAATGGACTCTTATGGTTCTTAAGAAGCGGATCAGCTCAACTGCCGACAAATACAAGTTGCCACTGGCGAGTGGATTGTTACAACCTACACCAGGGTGCTGCGGCAGCTGCCAAGCAAATTTGAAACGTATGGCAATTTAAATATGACTAGGTTGCATCTTATGGCACCTGGCCCGTTACTTGAGACAATCAATGGGGTCTAAGTAGCAACCATGCCAGCGGAAACTAAACTAGCCTTGTTGGCTAGGTAGAGTCCTCTCACGGGCAAGAATATCTGAAACAACATTAATTAATATACAAGCCTGTGCAAAGGTTCGCCTTTGCGACTATCTAGTAAATCATTTGAAACTCAAGAAAGATCTGGTGATCTCTCTCTCTCTCTCACACACGCACACAAAAGCCATACCAGTTTAGATTGGAGGGTTTGAGCAATGAAGTAAATCTTTTCTGAGCGAGGCCTAGGATTTGAGCCTTGACCTCCTTCACAGACAAGTCTTTAAAGTAATTAAAGGTGTGAACTCTGTATCAAAAAAAAAAAAGGATAAAAGGTGCCAACCTACTTAACAGTTGTTTGAATAATGAAATAAACTTGATCGCTTAAATTACAATTTTTGTGGTCCATGTTGATGGAGAGTACCATCAATGAAAGGTGGGGTGGGGTTCTCCCACCATTTTGCTCAAAAAAAAAAAAAATGCTGATAGTAAAGAGTGAAGTGAGAAGCAACGTGCAAATGCAACACACGATGGATGGTACATATTGAGTTCGTTAGATAGATAGAGGGAAAGTCACACTGGAATATATTTCAAAATGTTATTATGAACAGGGTACCTACCTTCCATAGATTAGGTATACAGGTCTTCTAACATATTTTAGTAGAAGGCGTGTTATTTATTTAAACCTATTATTTTGTAAGGGTCCCAATACGGATTTTTATGGAGATCAAATGACTATTTATGTACCTTTATTTTTGGAAGCTAGAAAGAAAGATCGTCCATTTATGTTTTCTCCTATAAATCTCTTGTCTCTAGCTATTAGAGATCTCATTTTTGTATCAACTTAAGATATGCTTATTCGATTTTGTATATAAATGAACAAGATGGGCATGATCTATCTAATTGCTGAAACTACCACTATAATATAACATCTCATATCTAGCAACTGCACCTAGCTAGTAATTAGTGCAAACTAAAGATATTTCACTTTGCTTGAAGAATATGTTAGTCACAATATGGTTAATATCAATATATAATTGTCATAAAAAATAACGCATAAATTTTAGGATAGCTTTGAGAAATAGGTTATGATACTCACATGAAAAATTAAAGATTTTTCTCCATCCAAAATCGAGAAGAAAGATGACGTTTTAGTTCTGTTTAGTAGAGAAACGATCTTTCATTTAACTTTCTAAATGGCAAAGGAGGACCTTTTTCATTTATCTCTTTGATGCAAAGATCGGAAGCAGGAAAGCCCAGCACCACGTCTTGTGAAAATGATGTAGCAGGGACGTTGTTAAAAATTATCATTTCAATGACTTGAACAACTCAAATCTTGATGCACCAAAATTATTTGTCCCAAAAAAGTTATGGTGAAAGAGTATCCAATAAAGTTGACACAAATATCTAGCTAAATTGTTTTTTAGAACAAGGATGGAATTAATTAGTAAACAAACCTATGCGATTTTTTTTTTTTAAGTTTCTGTCCTCCATTTTATGAAATTAACTTTTCAAGAATCTACAACAAGCTTTTTGCCGGCTAGACTTGTCCCAATCGGTTGGCACACCTCTCTTTGGAAAGGTCCCGGGTTTCATTATTATTATTATTATTATCATTGACGGAAGAGGTCCCAAGTTTCATTTGAATGGTGGCACTACCACCATATATATCTCCACTTTTTGAAAGGACAACATTGGACCCTCAGATTCTCCTTTTGCTTAAATTTTAAGTTGGTGATATAGCTAGATGTTCACTTAACAGTTTTTTTTTTCTCCCTAAATTGTTTTATTAAAAGCCTGTAGGCATACCAATTGCTGGTCACATAAAATGGTACAACAAAATTGCAAGAAATGAAGTAATTCAGGAGGATAAGTCCATGATTATGAATAATTTATGATTGAATAAAAACCTACCTAGAAAGTGAGCATGAAGCCATGCTGTCCATCAATATGAGATATCTTTAGATAACTAAAGCAATGCTTCTAAATTCTAACTCAAACAATCATCTTAGAATATTCAAATATAGCATGGAGTTGATAATTGTGGAAATGAGAGCACTCTCACAAGTCACAACAACTTGAGAGTCACTAAAAGAAAACACAGCAAGAAGTATACTGCTCTGAAAGAGTGTGCAATATATGTATGCATTTGGGTTAGGTTGGGTTAGCAAGTGCTTCTTTTAGAAATTGCATTCCCATTCAAGATCTAGGTGGCATTGCAAGAAATAAACCTTCCATGATATGTCTAAATGTAGATACCAAATACTCCTCCCTTACGAGGAGACTCTGCAATATCTACCAAACAATATATATATATATAATTACCAACTAAAGTGTATATGAGAACTTGCCATTTTGTGAGTCTAGTTCTTTTAATTGCTCCCACTATAGGTCTGAATACAAAGCTAAGACGTAATTAATGATTGTTATAGCGTAAGGTCTCGAGCTTTTGAAAAACATAGCATGATGTCTAGCCTCTGATACTGTTATAGACAGGCCCATGTTAGAGAAACAGCCCCATATTGAGCTACAGACAAGCCCCTGTTGAACTATTGATTGAGAGCTGACCCTAATCCCAATTATATCGTGGTTAGAATTAACTGAAAGTAGTATAATTTGAATTCAACCCAAATCTACTTTTCTTAAATTGCCAAAATCTCTAGTTCGAGTATAAACTGATTATCATCCTTCTTGTCATCGACGTTTATCTTCTTCATGATAGTCCCATATTGTTCATTTTTATATCATTTGAAAGATCTATAATTGATTTTCATTAAAAAAATATATGGAACCAAATAAACTCAACTATATTGTAACTGTTAGGATTTGACACCTCGAGATTGAACCCACAGCGAGGTTCGCGGCGAAAAACGGAGTCCAACGAGATCAAGATCACCCGAAATGGAGCTCGGATGGAGGAGATACGAGCTTTTGAAGTCGGTACGAGATTCGAGGCGGCGGAGGACCGCCGGCAGCGGCGCTGCCGCAGACAGCGGCGTGCGGGACGCGCGACCCAGGCACGCGGGATGCGCGACCCAAGCCCGCGGCCCAGGTGGGCACGCGGCCTAGGCGGGTGCGCGGGAGCGGGCCGGCCCAGGCCCAGGCGCCCTGCCTGGGCCCTGTTCTCCGGTCCACCGTGGACCGGGCGATCCACGGGTGGGCCTGTGGACTGCGTATGCATTTTCCACGCATTTCTCGCGGTCCACGGCACTATTCTGTGGACCGGAGCGCGATCGAAGGGTCCAAGTGACTCCCGGTCTTGATCCGACGGTCTGGGACATTTTTTGGTTGATTAAGGAGTCCTAATCATGATCTAAGTAGTGATTAAGGCCTATAAAAGTCCTGTACATGGAACAGAGGTAGAGTGATTCGGTTTTTCGCACCGTACGAGCCGTACGGAACCCGAAAGAAGAAAGAGGCAGAAGCGTTGAGAGAGAAGGAGCAGGAGGCTCCTGGACAGCGGTCGCCAGGCACTTCAGGGGTTCAGGGGGTCTTCCAAGAGAGAGAGAGCTTTTGTGATGGGAACTTCTAGTGAGAGAGAATTGGATGTACAAGGGATGAGGATGAGGTCTCTTCTTGTAAATTTTTTTTTTCATAGTGAAGTTTGCATGCCCCGTGGAAGCGAGCCCTTTTATGGCTGATCCACATATTTTGATTATTTTTTCTTTTATTTTTTTTCTTCTTTCTTCCTGCTGCATCGCGTGGTACTGAAAGGATCTTGGAAGGTGGTGTCCTGACTAGACATCCACCCAACAGTAACCAACTCATGCACGCACACATGCATGCATGCAATTAGTTGGTCACTTAGTTTCTTTTTTGATTGGTGATTTGCTCAATGCAGAAGAAGAGGATTGGACATTATTGGGATGTAAATCTAATTCACAATAAATTGGAGGATTAAAAATCTTTTTGTAATTGTGATACAATCAAGGATCATGGTGGATGTGTTACTCTTAAGAGTTGGACAGCACAAAATAACGACTTCATGAAAATTAAGTCTTTACATAATAATTATGCTTTTTTAAATAATATTAATTTTTTAATAAAAAAAAAATATACCTCGATAGCGATCCACATTATAAGAGAGAGGCTTTCCAAGTCTCCACAAATATTAGACTTACATGCATTGCATTGGATAAAATCTAGTCAATAAGTAACAATGGAAAAGTGAAATCCAACCTTGGTATCAATTGAATATATGACGTTAACCATTTATAAAGAAAAAAAACTTAGCCAGACATATATAATATAAACTGATTCAACTTGACCCAAGCCAATAAAATGCTATATTTTGGCTCAAGTCAGGCAAAAGCTCAAACCCATACCTAACCTGTTTGAAATCCAGCTCAAAATATCTAACCTGAACTGACCCAATCTCACCCCAAATTGGCTCAGGCCAGGCCAAGTTTTGGGACCCACCTAATGGTGGTTGCAATCCCTACAAACATGATCCTTGACTAGCACCAATATGCGCCGCCTGCGGACCACTAGGGTTTTCCCTCGCTCCCTCCTCCAACAAAGTCCACGAGAAAACTAGCGAGCGATGGATCCTTTCTCGTCTCCGGCGCCATCGAGCGGCTCGTCGGGCCCCTCGACGGAGGCTCTGATGGACCAAGTCAAGGCCCAGCTCGCCCAGGCCTACGCTGAGGAGTTCCTCGAGGTTCCGATCCTCTCCTCCTTTTCTTAAAGGCTAATTGTATGCGTCTCTTTGATGTTCTTTTGATTTTTCTATGATCCCTGTGCGTTAATCTGTTCCCTTTTGCAACAAAACCCGAATTTTGATTGAATGGTGGAAGAAAAAACCAAACTTATTGTTGTAGATTTGAGGTTCAGATAATTTGGTGAGGTTGGCCTGGGAATCATCACAGGTGCAATTTATTGTCAATTGGATTGGTAAAGGAATGGTTTTTGATTTGCAAACAATGATGTTTTTGTTTATATGATTTAATCTGTTCCTGTTGTTGTAAAACCGTTATTTTTCATTGAGTTATTAGAATATGAAAGCCAACTTGATTCGAGGTTAACATGAATTTGGTGAAGTTAATTGAAGAAATCATCGTGGGTACGCTTTTATGTTAACTGGATCTTGGGAAGAATGATTTATACTTCGCTTCACAAGCCTTGGTGGAATGACAGTCTGGCATTGAGCTATTGCCGATTGATGCAGTGGGCTGGAATCGCAGGAGAGGGGAATATGAGTGTTATACCAATTGAGCTTGTTTGGAGCAAGCTGTATGTTTGCTGGTTTTCAGAAACCTCTACTTCCATTTTTGATAACCACTGTGAGAAACTAGTTACTAATGATGCTCTATAGCTGAGTTTCTCAATCTTGAATCGTCTTGCTGACAAAACTCATCTCTTGCTTACCAGAGTTATCGTTCTGCATGTTGTCATCATGTGCCAATTTGGATACAATCTTTCATGAATATGATTGTGATATACTGGTGGCATACTCTTTCTTTTGGATGTTGTTGAATTCTGCTTTGATGTTTGCCAAATTGGAAGTTGTGTGGATCTTAGTTAATTCAATTTGGATTAGATCTGGGAGAGAATTTAATGGGGACTGGAACTAAGAAGTGGGGAGGGAGGGAGGTAGGAAGGGAGAAGCAGGTTACTAGAGCAATACTCTAGAGAGATTTCAAAGATGGTGCGGTAAACCTTGATAGAAGGATTGTGGCTGCTACTATGCGGATGGCAATTGACGGTACAATATTACATGATAGGCTGATCCTCATTCTGTACTGGCTTATCCTTGCCATGTTTTGTAGAGTATGGCTCAACATCAGGCAGTTATAAAATCTATGTATAGTTTCAAGAGTTTTAGAGACATGCCGAGTGGAATATAGATAATGCAGAATACTGTTTTTGCAACCTTTTCACATTTGAAGACTTTTGCCATGACTTTGTTTTATGCTATATTATGCATTATATCTAGATCTGATGCACAGATTATGATCAATAAGATTGTAACCTCATATGGTTGGTACTCATCTTTATGGATATCTACTTTGATTATTATCTTTGATGAGTCATGGAGGGTCTAGCTATGTGGCATCATTAAATTACTTTGTCTGAGTTAATATGAAGTGCTAAGGTGTGCTGTGCAGGGAGTAGTGACAGTTCCTATTTCAGGATGCCACTGCAAGCATTGCATGATACATGTAATGTAAGCACCTAATTGTCATCAAGGGAGTCAGAGTGTCAAGGATTGTTGACTGCATCCAAGGGTCATTTTGTAAATTTGCGGTGGGCCATTGAAGAATTATCTTTGCTGTCATAGAGCCACATAGGGTAACCCAAGAGTCAAGGGAAAAAAAGGATTTTTTTCACCCAAAAACAATATATGACAAGAATTGTAAACCATGGTTGAAGAACAAGTAATATAGCGACTCGTAGTTTCACTTCCCCCTTCCTATCTCTTACTCCTCTCTGAATTTTTAATTCTTCCTATTTTCTGGCAGTAGCATTGTAAGTCATTAATCTTTTTTTTTTTTTTTTCCCTGTTGTCTTTCATTTCATGGTAACAAGAGCTATAAGTTATACAACTGTCAGATACCAATAAAAATTGTTGAAAATGACAAGATTCCCTTCTTCGTTCATTTTGTTCTTTTTTTCCTTAAAGTCCTATACTATTTTATAATTTGTTTCCTTATTTGTTCAAGCTGAAATCAGATTGGGCATTCTGAAATTTCTGTTCTGAATGTGGAAAGTATCCATGTATCCTTTTGTGTTGTCGTATCTTACATCACACAAAACCCTCCACCCTTCTTATACCATCCAAAAATAAATGCTAAGCCCCATGCTTTTTGGAAGCGTGTTTACTTGCAGAACACTTATTTCATATTGAGAGTACTGAATTGATATATCATGCCCATGTCAATCAGGAACTGGTGGATTACACGCACTTTGAGATGTTGCACACTGTCACAGAATATCTGCAAGTCTGTAAATGTTGACAAGAGTTGTTCGGCTGCTATAAGTTATCGTAACAAGGATATGTTTGTGTGTAGATAAGGCTGGTTTGAAGGCAGGGTTGTTAAATTGTCATATATGGTTGTATACATGCTAATATATGTCAAGAGGCATGTCAGCAATAATGTATAAAACTCCTTGTCCTTTTCCCCTATCCTTGTAGCAAAAGTTTTTGTAGCTCATAGGTTCAAATTACTTCCTAGTCAGTTGTTTATTGGATTAACCCCATTGTCATGTTGACTCATTTTGTGGCTCATCTCATTTATCCCTCCATGTGTGTAGTGGGTTGAGGAAGCAGGAGGGGGGGGGGGTGTGGGGTGGAGGCAGGGGAGGTTGATGTTCACTTACATTATTGATCAATTCCCTAAGAGCTTAAGCTTTTGAAGTCAAATGATTATTTCACATGGTATCCATGACATCTGCTGGTTAGTCTATTTCTATCAATTTATTTTTCACATATTAACAAATTTTTATTTCTCTATTGCATAGACATGTTCTAAAAATATGAACATGATTTTTTTTATTTGTATTAAGAACAAGGATCATTAATCATCCTCTATATTTATATTAATTATTGTCTTTTTGGTTGTGAGTAATTGTCATGGAAAGTAAAATTATACAACTATTATGAAACTATGTGTACATAGTAACAACATAAATATTCTCAAATTTCATGATAAAGTTACAGGGCATTTCCCAATTTTGCTTACACATTCATTTAAGGGTCGTACACATTACTACCAATATTTTATGGTTTCACATAGTTCCATATCATGTGACCATGCGCAAGAAGTGTCATGAAAAAATTCAATTTGTTTCTTTGTTGTTCTTAAAACTCAAATATCTGGCAAGATGTGTGTACCTAGTAATACTTGGTGTAAAATCCCTAAGTTTGTGGGGGTGGGATGAGTGGTTATTTAGCACTACCGGACATAGATTAGCCCATTGAGATTTTCATAGTGTCTAGGTTTTAACATTTGCAATTTTATTGGCATATC